>NC_069145.1:50517953-50715567 GCF_943734635.1 Anopheles cruzii
TTTAATTTCGCAATTCACACTTTGCCCAATAAAGAGTGGTTTAAAGAACCGTGCTGTTTTTTATTATTAGTTGCGGAGAACACAACAGCTGCGTGTGGGTTTTCTGAACACGAAAAACGATAATTTTGCTTATTAACGTAGCCACCAAGGTGGAAATGAGCTTAAATGAAATAAGCTTTCAAAATATTGTATCGTTTGAGACCTATCACTTTGGAAATAAGTTTTACATATTTTCCAATTTTCTGCAACCAAAATATATAAGGTTGAGGAAAAAGTAATCCATTATTTTTGGGTGAAATTCAAAACATTATTTAAGATACTTCCGATGGTCCGATTTTCGTCAAATATGTACCGTTTTGTTGGAAAATTTGTTGTATTTTCAAAGGTAGGCTGGTAATGCCTCTTTTGTAAAAGACTTAGTCGTAACTGACGAAAAACTGGAGCAATCCATTTTCACAATCCTTTTTTGATCTCAGTTTTTCATCACTCAGGAAATTTTGTAATGCTTGAGAAAGGTGTCAATCGCTAAGTGCACGGTCCGGACTATACGGTGGATGCATTAAAACATCCCAAACAAACTCCCGGACTTTCTGGTGAGTCTGTAAAGACGTGCGTGACATTTCGTTTTCCTAATGGAACACAAAACCTCTTCCATGGCCGATTCTGGTCGTTTCTGGTCAATTGCTAGCTTGGAACGGTGCAGTTGCTGACAGTAGAGATCTGAATTTAGTGTTTGGATACACGGAAGCAACTCATAATAAACGGTTCCTTCCTGGCCGTGAGTCCTGGTTTTACCACCGGTTAAGATGCTTCACCACGCTTTAACCACGATCATTTCCACACAGTGTTGTCGTATGTATCCCATTTCTCATACCCAATACGCATCCGTTTAAGAAATGGGTCGATTTCGTTTCGTTTCGAAAAAACTTCGCAAATGGAAATTCGAGCCATCATGTTTTTTGGTGTAAATAGGGTGGCACCTAAACATCGAGCTTCTTTCTAAATCCAGTTTTGCGCAAATGGCTTAAAACTATTTGATAGTTAATCTTCAGCTCCTGACCGATGCTCTGACAACTAACATGTCGATCAACTTTGATTATTTCTGTGATTTTATCGATATTTTTGATGACGTATCTGCCTAGGCTTTAACATAAAAAATAACTGAATAGGGTCAACGAAGCCAAAATTTAACGTAGCCAGCTGTTAGAGCATCGGGACCATAAACACTATGCAAAATTTAACTGAGAAGATTCGCGCTAGATGATGGGGTGTACAAAACCTTTATAGTCTCAGTACTCACATACGCATCTGAGACATCTCCAAGACCTCTCGAATGATTGATACTATAGACTGCTAGGAATACCAAAAATAATACACTGCACGGATTTGCCTTTTAAAGAATGGATCACATTGAATGAGCGTGTGCTGGAGCTAGCTATATATTTAAACGATCGAACATTGGATAACTAATAATGGATGCATAACGTGATTCGATTCTCAAGATTTTTTCTTATAAATTACCCAGCTCTGTGCGAAAAAAACAACCTCTCTGTGAGCTCTATGGCAAACTTTATGAAAAAATTAATCCCGATATTCGTAGTCGTTTGACATATCTAACGAATTTTATATTTCAAGTTAACCGTACCGTTCCATCATTAATAGCTTGTATTTCACTTTCGTCGAAGTTCAACACGGCTGCTATAGCATTTGTCATATGCTTTTTACTTTCGGTATTATCTGTCAACAGGAAACTTAGAATTACATTTTTCAAGTACTTCAAATTCGATCCGTCTAACGTATGATTTGTCTTCAAAGGTCCAAGTTCTTTCTCCAATTGAACAATCCGTTCGTTCAGTCGTTCTTCAGCTATCACTTTCTCATGTAGAGTTTGACGTAGCATATTTTCTATTGTATTTTTCGATGTACGCAACGTACTTATTTCAACATTTTTTCTAGCAATTTCTTGCGCGTAATGTAGTAAATGTTGCCTCTCTTCTGAGTTCGAGTCATTCGCTGGCAGCTCAATTCTGTTACTTTTACGGTGTTGGTCTATTGTAAATTCACTTCGGATGATAGCGTTTTGTTCCGTACACATCGTCGAGGTCGACAGCGAAAGTATCTCTGACGATGTTCGCAGGACTTTAATTTCTTCTTCCTTCTCTTCAATCACTGCCAGTGACCGTTCACGTTGCTTTTGCAGAGTATGCTGTAAGTTCCCTATCTGCCTCTCAAACGATGTCTGCAATGCGCTCATGGCATCGCTGTGCTTCGTTGTTTCTTTTTTCTGTTCAGCAGCATATTCGGTAAGTTTGTATTGAAAATCGATCTCGAGTTGCTCGGTCGATCGCTTCAAATTGTCAAGCTGCTGTTTCAAAGTATTCGTATTTTCTAGATTTAAAAGTAACTCTTCTTTTAGTTTTTGATTTTCGCTCATACACTGATCGTAGCGTCGCTTATAATCCTCAAGTTCGCAATTCTCCCACAATGGGTCTGAGTTTTGCATATTATTTGCAGTTACCAATTGCTCTGAATTTCCATCAAGATTGGCTGTGAGTAACAGTGCCTTCGAAGCGCATTGCTGATTTTGTTCCTCAGCGCACGAATGCTCCAGTGCCCCATAGCCATCTTCAATAAGTCCAAAGTCATATGTTCTCTTAACATCAGCATTCGTCGTCGTTTTCATGCCTGTAGAAAGTTTCATACGAGCAATAGTTTCTTTTAAATGCTGTATGGTCTCTTTATCCTGCTCTCTCAAACGGTCGTTCTTTCCTATAACATCACTCAATTCTGATATACGTGCTTCTAGATTAGCAACACGTTCCTCGTGCAATTCTCCCAGACGCGTACTCCGCTCCTCAGCTAAACGGGCTCGGGTTTTTTCATCGGATACAATAGTGGCGTATTGTTTTTTTAAATGCAGCATTTCCATTCGTAAACCTTGCAACGATTCTTTCAAGCTAGCATCACTGTTTTTATCACGATCAACATTCTTAAAAGAGGTTAAATGACGTTCAACTGATTTTTTTTTAATTGATTGCGGCATATCGAGAAGAATCTGTGTTTTAAGGTTGCCGAGTTGTAATTCGAGTTTTTCCTTTAGATTTCGCTCATCGTCTAACATCTTTTTCAGTTCTCGTATTGTAAGAAGATGTGTCTCGTTTCTCATTTCATAGTTTACATGATCGTCACAAATATCATTACTGGGACGTTCCAGATTTGCCAAACGAGCAGTAAGTTCTTGAATGGTTTCATTTTGCCTTGCAAGTTCTAGTCGCAATTGACTGCGTTCAAGCTTCAGTGTCTCTTCGACGCGTTTACGTTCCTCACTAAGGGTAGTTATGTTAGTCATAAGTTGCTGTATTTGCAGCTCAGGCAAAAGTTTGCAGCTTTCAGCCATTTGTTTCTGTTCAGGATGTCTTATTTCGCTTTGTTCTTCTGACACTTCCGATGGGGGCTGCTTAATAGTGCGCAAAGTAGCTTCCAACGCAGCTTTCTCTTTCGCTAAACCCTTATAAGCTGTTACGATGTCTATGCAAAATAGTTTACAAAGATTTATACAAAAGAAAAGAATCACAATTCAAATACAAATTAGTAGATAAATATGGTGTTAGCAACATACCATTCAGTCGTTTTTCATATCTGATTAGTTGATCCCTCTGTGAATTCATTATCGTTTCGTATTGTTTCTCTTTGCAATTTTCGTCTTTATTGTGACTCATGTTACTGCGTTCCACTATCTACAATACTGATTTACTCAAATACGTCCGTTCGATGTTCTAACAACACTTCCATCAAACATAAAAATCCCTTAAACTACACCTGCGCACGTATGAACAGCGTGTATCTTTTTTCTTACTGTTCACCACTTCAACTAAACTGAAAGCGATTACACAAGCTTATGGTAGTGTGGGTGTGCAGAGATAGAGCCGAAAAAATCACATACACAAGGATAAATTGTTTCTTTACAAAACGTCAAAACGTCGTCAACCCTTCGATGTTGGTGATTTTCCTTATAAGTGCAAATGCAATCCTAAATTGCTTGCAGACTTTACTTTTTTATTTATTTCCTAGCAACTACCCAACTACTTCTAAGATTACAAAACACTAATCCCAATTGACGAAACGAAGCAGAAACAGGTGTTGGAATTCCGGTATGAATGAATGAATAAAATAATTACCATGAACATATGGATACAAAAACATCATGACTGATTAAGGGACATATTAAAGTCATTAAGGGACGAAAAATTGTTATATGCCGGTCAATTCTATCTTTCTATCGTATACTTTCGACCTAATCTTAATTCCCAGGCAAAATTCCATCTCAAAATCCTTGTAATCACTGCGATGAAAATGATACTGTGCTGCCACACGAAGCGAAAATAAACGATTTGACATTAATCTTGTACGTCAGATCGTTTATAAGTCCGCGGATTCATATACGATTTGACACAAGGGCGATCGATTTGACATTTTTACGCTCGGAGTTACGTTTCGTCTGGCACTCCAGTTACGTTTGTTATCATTCAAGAAGAAGAAGATGAAAAGATAAATCTCATTTCTCGAACACAACACGGGAATGAAGTTTCGATATAAGACTGTAGACGAAATTCAAGTGCGACGAAATTCGCTCTCTGATTGGTTTCCGCTGGTATGAGAACTTGTCAGTCTTCTACACACACTTTCATCCTCATATATGTACATTCAAGTGGTGCTTCCGAAGCATGTGTGTTCTACGCATTCATTTGTCATCAACCTATACCATCAAGCAAACCTGCGAGATGGTCTTGTGATCACTTTTTAGATGAAATTTGACCGAGGGTGGTGTGTTTGCGTTAGTGCACATATATTTCTCTTCTTGAACAACTGCTAAAGTTTATTCCTGTTAGCCATTCCATTCCGAAAATGTCGTCGAAAGATCGTATTCCAATTTTTCCTTCTCGCGGGTATGTGAAGTAAGTTTTACCAACACAACAGTCAGTGAAAACCTTTATTTTTCTTCCAAAGTGCTCAGATGCAAATGAAAGCCCGTTTAGCAGGAGCGCACAAGGGTCACGGGTTACTAAAAAAGAAGGCTGATGCTTTGCAGATGCGTTTTCGAATGATTCTCAGTAAGATTATTGAGGTAAAGTATTTCCCGTATGAATGGTATTTTAGTAACTGTTTTAAGAATCTTGGTTCTTTCACAGACCAAAACTTTGATGGGAGAAGTCATGAAAGAAGCCGCTTTCTCATTGGCCGAAGCTAAGTTTGCGTCTGGTGATTTCAATCAAGTAGTACTGCAAAATGTCACCAAAGCCCAGATTAAAATTCGCACCAAGAAGGACAATGTGGCTGGTGTAACACTCCCTGTGTTCGAGTCATACCAGGATGGGTCTGATACTTACGAACTTACGGGATTGGCCAAAGGAGGGCAACAACTGCAAAAATTGAAGAAAAACTACCAGAGCGCAGTAAAACTATTAGTCGAACTTGCTTCACTTCAAACTTCATTCGTAACGTTGGACGAGGTCATCAAAATTACAAATCGACGAGTTAATGCTATCGAGCATGGTGAGCATGAGTTTACATCTCTTATCTCATACAACCGAATATTTTAGTCTCATTCTTCATCGTATCATAGTTATTATTCCAAGAATTGATCGCACACTGGCATACATTATTTCCGAACTTGATGAACTGGAACGAGAGGAATTTTACCGTTTAAAGAAAATTCAGGTGAGACATGATAAAAAAATTTAAATATGAATTTCACTTTTTTCCTATTTGTTGTCCAAATTACTATAACAATTTGCAATGGTTGCTAATGATCGAAATCCATCACTTGTTGCATACATACGGAAATTACCGTAACTTTGGACTGGTGTATTTATTATTGTGAATGATGTCTCATTATTTATTTTTTTCAACAGGATAAGAAACGAATCGCAAAAAAAAAAGCCGAAGAAAAGCGAGCCGCATTGCTCCAGGAAGGCATTGATGTACGTATTCAGTCGAACATTCTGGATGAAGGTGACGACGACATACTGTTTTAAATGAAAAGAAATATTGTTACGTCCCTAGCTTTACGAAGCACCATTTCGCGGACACTGCATAGAATCCCCGTTACGTTCTAGTGTTATTCGCGTTTTGCTCTAGTGTTATTTGTTATTCCCTTTTTCCATGCGCCACATTCATTCAGTACTATGTTGAAATTGATGTTTTACCATTAAATTTGATCGAGCGGTGATTTCAAAAAGCACATGATTTCACGTACAATTTGGGGCTAGCGTCAAGCAAGATGACTGATACGATATTAATATACAAGCAGATCATCCCGCTAAATCTTGGGCAAATGTGAAACGGAGTGTTTAATATTCTTTTCTGTTAATTTTAAAAGAACGATGTAGGCAATCTTAGATTTGAGGATCTACATTTACGAACTATATTTTTAAGGATCTTCATTTTGTTGAACGAATCAACTTCTTCAACAAAGGTAATGTATAAAGTTGTGAAGGAATCTACAATCTTCCAAATGTAGGTGTCAAAAGCCAAGACAGATACCACTGCCATTTTGATACAGTCAGACTGGACGGCTAGACGAACCGTAAATCCGAGCGTAAAAATGTCCAATCGTATATGAATCCGGGGCCTTAAAAACGATTAGACGTTAAAGATTAATGTCAAATCGTTTTTTACGCATCGTGTGGCTCCCCAGAGATGCTCAATGTTTTCTACGGAATGCACTTCAAAACAACCAGCCCCGAAAGTTGTATGCAATTTCGAAGTCGCATGCTACCACGAACGGGACTGGCATTGCATTGCTCGCATTGTATCGATCCTTAAAGTTCTCCACACACAGCCAACGTAAAGTTCGGAGCGACACGTACCGTAATGTGCAACGCGTCAAAACCGCTTTGTCTTATATGAGTTTGTATGGGGCAGTTCACACCGGTTGTCGGCGTCGACAAAATCAACTTCGTACGCCGAAGCCAAAGATTGAAAAAATCACAATTCTACTGTTGTGACCGGCAGGAACTTTGACCAAGGTTCGTATAGTTGGTGGTTGGGGAGAAATGTTTTGTGTTTTGACAGCTTATTTGTGTTTATATTTGCGAGTTCAAGATACATTGAGTGTTGGTGCGAGAATTAAAATAGTTTTATGATGAATTTGTGTTTGAATTGCAAGTAATAATTGAAGAAAAATTATTTTGCATGCTTGTGATACAACAAAAACCTCAATTGAGTAGTCTTCGGTTAGTTTTAAATACACAAGGTGTCTCAATGTTTTCGCCCGAACGACAGGGCGAACGACTTTTCTGTTGACTTTCGCCCCCGTTCGCCACCGTTCGGCAATTGGTGTGATCAGACCCAAAAAGTGACGTACCGTCCCCAAATTCCGTCTGTGCCGAGGCCCAAGAGATTTTCTCGCTATCTGCTTACTCTACTGTTCCGTCGCTTCGGCCGCCCGGCACCCATTGAAGACAAAGTCTGATGCTCTATCGAAAAAAAATAACTTCAGAAAAACGTGTTAGAACGTATTTCTTTCTACACGAGACTCGAGTTTCCACCGCACAGCAAGAGCGAGCTGTCTTCTATAAATAAGCTAGTATCGATCGTACAGTTTCATGTGTAGGCTCATTTAAAAGCTAATACTTTGCACTTTATAGAATGCCGTCATTGTTTTTTGTTTGTTCCATTCGTTTGTGAGTTACAGGGTGTTAATAACGGAATTCACCATAGAGAAAATTCGATACATTTTACAATTTTTTTTTAAAGGCGAAAGTTCAAGCACGGTGGCTGAAATTTTTTCATGTTGTTTATGATGCCGATACTTTAACAGCTAGTAATGTGCAATTTTGTTTTCGTTGACCCGTTTCAGTTATTTGTTATGTTTAAGTTGCACCTCGCACACGCAGACCCGCCATTGATAATGTCGATAAAATCACAGTAATCAGTAGTAATCAGAGCATCGGCCAGGAGCTAAAGATCAATCATCAAACAGCTTAAAACCATTTGCGCAAAGCTGGACTCACAAAAAAGCTCGAAGTTTGGGCGCCACTGTATTTACACCAAAAAACATGATGGCTCGAATTTCCATCTGCGAAGTTTTGGCCAAACGGAACGAAATCGACACATTTCTTTAACGGATGGGTACTAGGGATGAGAAATGGGATACATACGACAATACTGTGTAGAAATGATCGTGGTCTAAGCGTGGTGAAGCAGCTTACAGGGTGGTCAAACCAGGACTTACGGTCAGTAAGGTTCTACTTGGTTTATGGTTGGACTTGAAAGGAATCGTTTATTATGAGTTGTTTCCGTGTAGTCAAACACTAAATTCAGATCTCTAGCGTCAAGAACTGCACCGTTCGAAGCTAGCAATTGACCATAAACGACCAGAATCGACCAACGGAAGAGGTTTTGTGTTCCACCAGGAAAACGAAATGTTACACACGTCTTTAGTGACTCGCCAAAAAGTTCGGGAGCTTGATGGGGATCTTTTAATGCATCCGCCGTATAGTCCGGACCTTGCACCCAGTGATCGACCAAAATTTCCTGAGTGATGAAAAACTGAGATCAAAAAAGGATTGTGTAAAGGATGGCGTAAAGCACGTGAAATTCCGTTGAATCTCAATTATTCGAACACTTGAACGAAAGGGACAGCGGGACGGAAAACTCAAGACTTAAACACGTGGACATAAGAAGAACAAAGGCACAAGATATCTGGTTCGGTCACTTCCGACGATGAAGTGCGTTTTATTCTCCTTCCGTTAACAAAATGTCACATTTGACAGATGTCATGTTAGACAAGCCTAGGCTGCGTACACGCCTTGAACTTAGGCTCCGTACACACTTTGATTTTAGGCTGCGCTACAAGGAGGTCTACACTACAAAAAGATTTGAGTTTTACCACATAAGCCTTAAATGGGGTCGATATTGTATGTCCGGTCATACCGTGTTAATCCCGTATGCGTGTCCCAGTTGCATGTGACGCCGAAATTGCGTACAAATTTGCTGCTCGGGTTTGCCCGTGCGTACAATGTGTGCAATGTTTTTGCAAGGATCTTGCTCCAGTCTCCTTATCCCGTACAACCGACTCTCTAAAAACCTGCGAGTACACGTGTCTCTCCGGTGTTCATTGGTCTGTTGCTTGGCATGTGATTGCTCTCCTATAAGGAGATAACAAATATTAAACTGATTCTTGAAAAGGGAAAAAGTTCTTCTCATAAAAGATAAAAGAAGCGTCATGTTCAAAGTCAAGATGTAAGATTCTTTTCCAAGTTACGCTACAGCTACAGCAATCAGCGCAACTACAAGGATGTAAACAGCAATCAACACGAAAATGTCTTTGCGCTTCTCTACCTCTAGTTCTCTAGCTTTAACTAACCCTTTCAAGACAGCAAGCATTGAGCAGATTGCATTTCTCATAACCAAAGTAATTCATCAATTTCCATCTTATAGAAATGGCGTCACGGAAGCGCTCAGGATCCGGATCAAAACGACCAAAAGAAAAAGTGGTACACATATATGAATTGCTCTGCCATGGTGAAGATTTGAAGCGACAAGGCACCCAGTTTTGGGAAGAATTTTTCCTACTCCAACCTAATATGGAAGTGCTTGAATCGGAATTGATAAAATTGAATTCGGAACAGTACGCGATCGCTAAAAGTAACATTGTCCAGCTATTCACCGAATGCATTAGCATGCTTTCATCAAGCAATGGAAAACGGATGATGAATGCATTACAAACAATATGCGTATTCATACACGTTTTATTCCGAAAGCAGTCTCGTGCCGTGAGTGGCATACTTAGTACGTGTGATAAAAGTGGTTCAGCAACTTGTGTTGGTTCGTTCGGTGCTGCTCCTTCGTTTATTAATGTATGTGATATAGAAGAAGAAATGAAAAGCTTATTAAGTCGTTTGAATGACATGCTCTGCGATGATGTTGTCGATAGTCCTAAAGATCCATGCCTAAAAATTCTTTTGATCATCGTCAGTGGAATGGATAATGTAAATGATAATCATTTGATAGAGTTCATTGTGGGGCAGAGTTTGTTCGAGGCATTCAAAAAAATCCTTAGTGACTCAACCTTGCGAAATCAACACGGGCACGATGTTGTTACATTATTAACGATACTGGTAAACTATCGCAAACACGAAAACAGCAATCCTTATATTGTGGAACTTTCGCTTCTAGCTGATGAACTAGCATTAAATGGGTAAGAGATTGTTATTATCTAGACTACTTATATTTTTACTTGTACTTATTAGATACTTGTTTTTTTTCTTTTAGCTATGGACAAGTCATTTCGTATGTTCTGACAATGTTCTGCAAGCAGCATATGCTAAACCTGACAGAACTTCCATCTTCCTCATCGTGGTTCTCGTCACTCTCCAACATCGTTGGAAACATGTTTATCTCTGAAGAGTTATGTTGCAGAAGCCAACAAATTAGGTAATTTAAATTCGCTATGGTGTGATTAACTTGTGTTTTGTAACAAGGTATTTTTATATTAATATTTCTCTCAGAGCTAATAATGCTTTATTGTTAGCTCTGTATGAAGCAATTCATTTGAATAGGAACTTCATAACTACTCTAGCCCACACTCAAGCTGAATCGACACCTCCTTCACCGTGCAATACTTTAAGTACAAGTGAGACTCCACCGGATCTGTCGTCCGCAGCGATCCTAGATGCTTCTCATTATTCAACAAACTTGTTCGTAGCATTGTTTCAATATTGGTAATTACCAGAATCAACAGCACCCTAACCTTCTAGGGCCTGCACTAAGAAGTTTGTAATGTGATCACGTTATTGAATATTTCAGCTCGATTGTAATGCAAGACCATAAGAGTGAGCTAAGTGCTATCAACTTAAAGCTTTGTCTACTCATTCTTACTTGCATTGCAGAAGATCAATACGCCAATTCAATGATGCATGACATAAATCTTACATTTAAAGTCACTTTGCATCGAGCCCATATGAGACATCGAAAACTTACTTCGGAAAAAGTTTGTAAGCCACAACCACTTGCTACTACACTACTCGGTAAGTTTCCATATACAAAATAATTGGTTAAGGTGTAATATTATCATCATATTCTCAATGCTTTAAATGTTGATTTAAATGATTTAAATTTATGTAATAAATGTGTATTTTAGATCTGCTGGTAGAGTTCATCGTCTCACATCTATTAAAGAAATTTCCAATTGAGCTTTATCTTCTATGCATTGGTATCATACACCGAATAATCGTTTATCAAAAGCGGTGTCGTGTACGACTTGTATACCATTGGAAAGAATTGTGGACAGCAATGATAAGTTTGCTAAAATTTCTTATTTACCAGGAGCAAAACTTGATCAAACGATGCAATATTTTTCAGCTTGCTTTACAGGTAACCTCATAACAAATCGTATAATAACATTGCTACAGATTTTATTTCTTTGCAGGTTATCAACATTCTTAATCTTTTTATTACGTACGGTGATACGTTTCTCGCAACCACAAACAGCTATGATGAACTTTATTACGAGTTGAATCGCGAAGAAAAAGTTTTTTGTGAGTTGCACGCTCTAGTTTTGAGATACGCATCTTTGCAAGAATGTGAATACAAGGAAGACATAATACGTTTACTAAACGCTCTTTCGAATATATTGGCTATTATTAAGCATTTTCAAATCAAAATAAAAGAATGGCTTGCTAGTCAAAGTTTATCCACTCCAACAGAGCAGCAAATCTTAGAACAGATTCAGAAGAATTATGATCTTACGTTAAAACTGCAAGATAGCCTTGATCACTACGAGCGGTACAGCGAACGCCCGAAGCATGTACTATTTTTTGTTAATTTAGTCAAAGAAGTGATGATAGACACTAGGAAAACGGTACACTATTTCGTGAAACAGGCGAATAAAAATAACGCTTTCGAGAGCAATTTATCGGGGCACGAACGCTCTGTTTCATCTGGTGGACTAGGTGCTACAACAGCGTCATTAACAAGAACCGTTACATGTGTGGAGATTAATTCCACTAGTTGAGCGCGGTTGTTATTTCCCATGGAAAAAACTAATGTTCTCATAACAAATTATAAGCACGAAAAGAAAATGAAAATGTAAATTTTAGTGAGCTTCAATGGTATTTATTCCCTTACCGCATTATTCTTCATATTTGTTCTTATATTGTTTGAATGAAATAAAGTTACATAATGTACGGCACCTTTACTTTACTGTAAAAAAGCTTTTCTTTAAAAACTACAGTTAGGAATGCTTGGCTTGGTTTTTGTTATCATTAATTACAAACTCATTGCTACTAAAGCAGATTTATAACGTCGGCACGTCAAACATTCTTGTTAGCTTCTTAACAAAGATCTATTAAGAGAGCGTGGTTTTGCGCAGTAATCTGGATACAACGTGTGTGTGCTTCGTGATGGTCGTAAGCGAAGTGACAAACACTTTATTTGACAGATCACATATCGATGTGCTATAAACTAACGTTATTATGGACCCTAACGGTTGCTATAATCCAACAAGATCCCTAACACCCAACAAAGATAAGATTGCGTACCGCTGTCGCTTCGTGTACCTGCGGTGTGTTATTAGGAGTGTGAATTAATTCATGCGCTTTTTATTCGACATTTGTGACGTAACTACAACAACAAAACGTATGACTACCTTTAATGAAAGTATTATTCTATTAGTAAGCTACTACACTGCTTTTCATAATGATCCCAAGGAACTATGTCCGTTTCACAGTCCCATGGACCGTCCATCGGACACTCCAAGCACAGTCCTTTGGACCGTCCGAAGGACGGCAAAAAGCAGCAGCTTTGCAGTCCTTTGGACCGTCTAACTGACTGTCCTAGGGACTGTGAAAAGGACTATTGTCACAAAAGCTCCTTTTATAGCTATAAAAGCTCATTATGGCAAAGCATTGTTAAAATTATAGCTAATTTCAAATATTTAAATCTATTATAGCCAAAACCAGTAAAATTGTTTTTTTATTATTTATTTATTATTTATTTGTAAAATACAAACTTAGTTCGTTACCCAGCGACGAACGTACAATCGCCGGGTTTACAATATTATTACTACGCACGTATTACATTACAATCTATCCAATCTATTGGTTAAAAGGTGGGTCCGGATGACCCATCAGAGAAGTAACAACACTCTGGCAATCGACGATGTTTGCGAATCCGACGAAATAGATGAGTTTGGTGTCAGAAGCGGTCCATTGGTACAATCCGTTGCATCGTCCATCGTCCTTAGGGCAGGTCCGGGCGCCTACCCACCTCTGTGTTTGTGTAGTAGATGCTCCATGCGGCCCGAAGCATTGCTGCCCGCCGAGGTCCCACACCAAAAAGTGGATATTCTTCCACACGATCTTCGAGGCGCGTTAAAAGAACAAACAACCAGTTGTGACTATGAACTTTTGACAGCTGCGTGGTGCACGTTACGAAAATACGCGGCACGGCGAATGAGTGAGAAATGAGGCAAATGGACACCCGTCACCGGTAAGCGGCTTACGAAGTGGCCACTGGTCATCTGGTAAACTGCGTGCGTACCTCTTCCACGTTCGATCCGATCGCTCGTGTGAACCACCTCGTTCATCAGAAACTGGTACAGAATGGTCGTCTTGTCGGCGTTGTCCAGTCCCACCATGACAAGCTTGTGTTCTAAAACGAAACATAAAGTAAATAAACATTAACGCTACAACGGGGAATTGGAACATCAAACGAAAACCATTTTACGGTTGGCCATTTCAGTTTAATGTTACGTTTGACGATCAGTGAATCCATGTGGCCCACAAACGACGATCAGTGTCGCTAAAAAACCAGATTAAACAAACTATAATTGCTTGCTGGCGGCACTTTTTTTTGGGGTATTTGTCACGGGTTACGAACACCGCGTTTTGGCGTTAACCCACTATCAGTGCTCAAAACAGGTCCCATTCGTCACTAACGACCTCACAGCAAAGGGCCTGTGATATCCTGATACTTTATTGGAAAACACCAAGCCACTCCTGTAGCTCACGGGCACAACCGCCCTCCTCTATTTCCATTATCCGACTGACTCGCTCTCCCCAACTCACACATACATTACACGTTCTCATTCTTATATGCCACATCCTCCCCTTGCACACATAGGGTACGACGCCTACATTACCGCAACCACTCATGCCTCTACCAATCTATCTGGCTTTTTAATCTGTCTTGCTCCAACTCTAACCTTTGATGCTAACTCCCCTCTGCCTACCAAGTCCTCCTCTGCTCCCACTCCTCTAGTCTTCACCTCCTCTCTTTCCACAAACCTTTTCAAACATTTTATATTCCTGACTCTCACTCTCCCTGACTCCAAGTCACGCATTGTTACCCTACCGGCTCCTTCCACCGCTATAACCTCATGTACCGCTTTCCCATATAGAGGATCCAGTTTCTCCGTCTTTCTCTGCCTCACCAGCACTTTGTCACCTATTCCTAAATCCATAGGTTTGGCACCTCTTCTTTTATCCTCCCTTTCGTTACGTGTAACTTTTGCCACCCTATCTCTGTCTCTCAAGTCCCCATCTTCTCTTTGGTTCTTTTCCGTTCTAACATTAGGTAATCTGAACCTCACCGCCCTTCCAAACATTAATTCCGCTGGAGGTACCTTTGTCACATGGTGTGGCCATGAATTGTAATCCGCAACATACTCCGCCAACACTTCCTTCCAATTTTTTTGACTTGCCCTCGCAATCGCCGAAATCTTATTAATTCCTTGCATACTACGCTCCACTAATCCATTCTCCGTTGGATTGAGCGGTGTGCTATGTATTAGCTTCACCCCCCAGGAATCTTCCAACCACGTGCTGAAATCCGCTCCGTTAAACGGCGGTCCATTGTCTGCTTTCATTTTTCTTGGCACGTAATATGTTCTGAACACCGTATCTAGTACTCTTTTTACCGCCTCCGTATCCGTGCCCCCTATAGGTGCTACCACTAAGAACCTTGAGTAGTAGTCAGTCAACACTAACGCCTTACATTTTTCCGAAACTGTCGAGATGTCCATCGCTACGAAATCCCACGGGTTCTCTGGCAACTCTGTTGTCTCTATATGCGCCGGTGCTCCTCCCGCTGTGATTAGCTGACATTCCCGGCAACTTCTAACGAATAACTCTATTTCCCTATCCATACCCGGCCACCACAATCCTGAACGCAACACATTTTTCATCGTTGTTATACCGGGATGGCTCCTATGTGCTATTTCCAACGCCCTTCTGCTCAATGCTGCCGGCAGTACTAACTTCTCCTGCTTCAACAGCATTCCGTCACGCACGTACAATTCCTTTGCAAAAGGCCAAAATCCTCTTATTCCTTCCGGCCATTCACCTTCTCTATCCAACCATTCCATTACTAAACGTGCCGTTTCATCTCTATCCAACTCCTCCTTAATTTGCTTTGTTGTTAGAGCTAACCTTTGTCTACCAATCAGTTCCGTATCCGCCTCTACACTAAACAACTCATGTGGCTCCAGCTCGCTCCCAAACTGCGGATCATCGCGTTGCTCAATCAGTCTAGACGGTGCATCTGCAATATTTTGCGAACCCGCAATATGCTCACACGTGAAATCAAAATGTTGAATCCTCAAAAACCACCCCTCTGCTCTAGACATAATACGCTTTCCTACATTTTTAACCTCTCCTTTCTTTAACATAAACATAAGCGCCTCACTATCTGACTTGAGTAAGAATTTTCTGCCTAACAAGTAAAACGCAAATCTTTCCATTGCCCATACTATGGCTAACGCCTCCCTATGCAACTGTGGATATCGACTCTCTGTCTTAGTTAAGCTTTTCGATGCACAAGCTATCACACGCCGCCTCCCCGTACTTTTATCCTCTTGTACCAACACCGCCCCTAGCCCCCAAGGCGATGCATCCGTAAATAAAATGGTGTCGTCTTCCCCTTTGAAATAACCCCTTTTGACGATCTCCTCCTTAGCCAGCCTCTTCAATTCCGCGAACTCTTTCTGCTGCTGCTCTCCCCACTTAAACTTGCTTCCTGGTGTGATGCCTTCCCTCAAGGATTTGGTTTTATGCGAAAAATTTCTAATGAATGGACTAATAAAAGTTAACATACCTAGAAAGCTCCTCAGCTCTGTTACATCCTTCGGTCTTCCCAACTCCTGGATTTCTATCAATTTTTCTCTCGTTGGCAGAATACCTTCCCCATCCAACGTTAACCCCAGAAAATCTACCTTATTAAGATTATAGCTGGATTTCATTTCATTTATCGTCAATCCTGCTCTACACGCCATCTCCTTCACAAGCTTTACCTTATCCTCCAAATCTTGTTTAGAACTAGAGAATATCAATATGTCGTCCAAGTACACTAGTGTATTTTTGCAATTAGCAAAAGTCCTTTCCATAGCGTGTTGGAATACTTCTGGAGCACACGATAGCCCAAACGGTAACCTTCTGTATCTCATTAATCCATTCGCCGTCATAAATGTCGTCAGATGACGTACTTTTTCGCAGAGTTCAACATGAAAATACGCATCCTTCAAATCAATCTTCGAGAACCATAACGTTCCTACTCCGTTCGGGATGCTCGCCCAAATCTTCTCCAGCGACGGCATCGGATACGGTTCCCTCACTATCGCCTTATTGACCTCCCTAAAATCTACCACTATTCTGAAATCCTTTGTCCCTTTTGGAACCAACACCAACGGTGACACAAACGATAACTTATGTTTCCTAGTGTCCACCCGCTCTATAATCCTCTTCCTTTCCATTTCCTCCAACCTCTCCCCCACCGCCTTTTCGAACGCCTTCGGGATATTGTATCTAATAATTTGCTTGGGCGCTACCATTTCGTTGAATTTTATCCTTACTGGTGGTAGACACATTTTGGGGAACTCTTCTTCTTCTTTCCTGCCTGAACCTTCACAAATACTGTATATCCTCTTACACGCGCCTGAGCCAATCTTAACTAAACCGAGATGTTGTGCCGTCTCGTATCCTAATAATGATATGTTGGCACCCTTTACTACAAAGAACTTTGCCAGTCCACTGTTGCCTCCATTGGTTGTTGTTAACACCGCTTCAAACGCGCATTCCGTCTCCAGCCTGCCCGTACTTCCATATCCTTTCAGCTGCTCCTCCGGATTTGGCGTCCAATTTCGCACGCAAGCCGCTGAACCCTCTCTGATGTTCCACCACACTCCTTCCGTCACCGTGTTTACTGACGCTCCCGTGTCCAGCAAAAATATTATGTTTTCGGCTCCAATTCTGCCCTCCACCATACGGGGGTCGTCCTCCTGCCTCTTTACCCGCTTCACCAACGGTTCTCCTTCCTGAAAGACATGAATTTAATTAAACAATCCAGCAAAAACAACTTATAGCACCAGTAGCGCCATATCTCCTACTTTTCTCCAACACCATCTCTGTTACTATCCACCTGCTTTGACTGGGACTCCCCCTTGGTTACATTCTGCCCCTTGCGCGGTCCACTCCTGTTGCACTTTCTCGCGAAGTGCCCCTGCCTTCCGCAGCTAAAGCATCTTGCCATAAATGCCTTGCATTCGCGAGCCCCGTGCGCAAGTCCACACTTAAAACAGCTCCTCTTTGGTCCTGTACTTCGCATCGGTCCATTTCCCCTAAACGGAGGCTCTCGCCCTCCAACACCCGTCTCTCTCTTCACTGCATTCACTTCCAGCTCTCTCTGCTGGCCACTCTCCGCTCCAACTGTCTTTGCACTCATGCTGCTAGCTTCCTGCTTCTCCCGCCTTACCGCATCCAGTCTCTCCCCCATCTTGACAATCTTTTGTACATTGTCCTCTAACATTCCTGCCATCACATCTAGCTTCTCTGCTATTGTTGGCACCGACCGCCGCAACAAAGCCTGCCTGATTTCCTCATTCCTTTGTTCCTCTCCCATTTCACAGAATCGTACCTGCTTCTCTAACCTCAACACCCAGTCACTAAATGCTTCATTCGCTTGCATTGTCATTTCCCTCAGCTTAATTCTTTCTCTCGACACGTCACACATGCCACCGAAATAACTATCCAGAGCCTGCATCGTTCCCTCATAGCTACCATCCTTATCCTCTTTAGCTTCAATTACCGACAGCAGGTAATTTCCTCCAAATATCTTCAACGCATTTAATTTGCTCCTTTGCGATGTAACGCCTTTACATTCCACAATTCTTTCAAACGCTTGTTTGACACGTAACCACTCCGCCTTTCTTTCCTGAATCGGCAGCCCCTCGGCAAACGGTTGGATGGGCCACGGTCCCATCAAAATGTTCCTTTCTTTCTTTACCCTCACTCGCTGTCCTTCCTCTACTACATCACTCACTACCCATTGTCCACTCATTTTGTATTCTTTGCTTCACTCCTAAATTTCACAACCTTCTCCGTCAAGCGATCACCACAGAATGTCCAACGCCGATGCTCCAGCGTGTGCTCCACGCTGCCTACCACCGCTGTTCTTGTCGACCTGTACCAACACATGGAACTCCCATCGCCGCCAACGCGTTAGGCTTGCTCGCTAATTCTCTCGCTCTCGATACCACTACCAACCCACCGATACATACCATCTCTGCTCTGCATTCGCGCATTTTCTGCTTCCATCTGCGCCGCCCGTCTCCTCCTTTTTCTCTTTATTCGCTCTTCATAGATGCGCACGCCATACCGGGCAAGCCCGCTCTAGCGTTTTGCACTACCCGCGTAGTTACATACGGGCTAACCTACGAGGGATCGCGCACAAGGCGGGCATAAAGCGTTCTAAGTGTTTGCTCGTTGGAGCACCACACCAATACACGCGACCCTCATTACTCTCTCTCTCTGTTCTCTCATATGTGCGGAGCGCAACGCTATACCGGACCAAGTCCGCTGTGGCGTGTAGCACTCCCCACATACTTGAACTACTAGCGATCTGTGAGGGCGCGCGCACACGGCGGGCGAGTAGCGTTCGAAGTGTTTGCCCCACTGGGCACCACACCGTGACACGCGACCCTCGACACTCTCCCCACACATAAGCATTGCATTGCGCACGCTATCGGGCCAAGTCCGGTCAGGCGTGTTGCGCTCTGCAAACTTACTCTCTTTCCCCGTACCGTTCGACTCTCGCGCTCGTATTTCAAGCCACCAACACAATCCTCTCTCGCACCAGTTTCGAACGTGTTTCTTTATGCAATCCTATTCTGCTTGCTTTACTCCGCCACTGCCATTCCAACACCAATACCACGAACTTCCGTTGCTACGTACAGCACTCTCTTCCACTGTATCTTCTTACCTCATCCAAGTTATCCAACTCTTCGTGTTCCTGCACGTTCTTACGTGTTAACCGTTGTCTCCGAATGCTCCTGGCCCAAAGCCGGGTCATTTCTAGCCAGCGCCCATGGTCCAAAACCGGGTCGCTGCTCCCCTCTACCGGTGTCGATGGTCTTAACCCGATCACCGTTGCCTGCGAATGCCCATGGCCCTAAGCCGGGTCACTCTTGGCCAGCGCCCATGGTCCAAAACCGGGTCGCTATTCTCTCACCAATTCGTTCCGCCATGAAAGCTTACATGGCAGGATCGCCAATGTGATATCCTGATACTTTATTGGAAAACACCAAGCCACTCCTGTAGCTCACGGGCACAACCGCCCTCCTCTATTTCCATTATCCGACTGACTCGCTCTCCCCAACTCACACATACATTACACGTTCTCATTCTTATATGCCACAGGGCCCACACAGTGAGCTGCAACATTACCACTGATCCACTGATTCACAATCCACTGAACCGAACTACTGATTGATAGATGTAGCGACCGTCGATTGTGACGCCACGCGACTTATTCAGCAAACGTTCGAACACGAGTTGTCAAGCGCGTTGGCAACTCGACTTTGGCAAAATCGAGCATGCGCTCGAATCGACTTGACGCGCTGTCAAACAGGTTAGGCACGAGCCCGCTTGAGACAACGCGTTCTCTCTCTTCGTGGCAGCCAACGAGTGCTGACGTGCCCATCGTGGGCTCCGATACATCGCCACGAGGCGATCGCGTTCAAACGTCCCGCCGTGGGATTAATTATCGAAACCTCTAGTCACTCCCCGTCGAAATAAAAATCAGGAACGCTTACCGCATTTCCTACATAGATTATCTCACGCATGACCGTACAGTTGCTTTGACGCAGGAATGTCTGCAACACCCTCGCCACGCATACCACGGCTAAGCTGCAACGAAATGGATGCCCATTTCACTAAATACATAATACATTTCTTTACACCTTACTTACTTACCTTTATAATGTTTGAACTGATTCAAAACATATCGCCGCACACCAAATGCTCGTTCCAAAACCAAATGAATGGCAATACACCATTCATTCATGCCGCCGGGTACATGCTGGATCTGGATCGGGTACAGTCGCTGTGTATGTATCTGGCGGCAGCGGGGTTTGGCCGGGTACGCTTGACGGCGTTTTTACTATTTGTCGATGGGCCAAGTACGAAGCTAAAATAGAACAAGACATCAATCGGTGCACATAACTATAATTGTTGAAACGATTAGTTTGACCCATAACACGGAACAACCAACGAAATAAACGAAACCCAACCGCCCCCTCAACGAAAATAAGAGTACCCAAGGAGCCACGAATTTTCGGATCGTCAGCGCGCTGACGACAATCGTCCGTTGACGGACGGTGTTCGTTACTACGCTGACGAAACACCGTCCGTGACGGACAGTGAAACGGACGGTGAAAGTCTCAGCTAAATGGACTCTAAAGCTCATTCTGACAAAGGTTATTTTATGGCAAACTAACTGACAGATTCGATTTGTTTGTTTACATTAGAACGGTGCACCAGTCTGTATGTGTGTTATGTGTGTTTGCCAAACATTTTACGCAGTAGACGGCGATACTGCGGGTCAGTTTAGCTCGTTTTACTTAGCCCCTTATCATAGAACTCGATTCGAGTCCTCGAACGTTCATTCCGTTCATTTTGAGTTCATTTTGTTATAGCTTTCTCTTTCTGTCTTCTCTCTTGCTGTATTCTGCTTTCTCTCTTGTTGTGTTCACTCGAACGGTACAGTTTCCGTTCGAGATCCATAATAGGGGGGTTAGTTTGTTGGTCACTTGCTGTCTAGATAATGTTCAGTGTAATTTGTAAAACTACAGTACAGACTACAGGTTGTGTCGGTTTATAACGTGTCACGTATGATTCCTGCAATATCGACGAATAACCGTACGCGGACAACAGTTCGCATAGTTGGAATAAATCTGCCAGCGATCACACCACGGCTTCGGTGTGTTGTGTCGGTATTCGAAACAACGGACCTAGTAAACATTGACAAAGTGCTGGATGATTTAGAATTGAATGAGGATAACGGGCGCCGCAACTGCCAGAGAACGATTGGTAATCAATGAAACAAAGAACGCTGTGCAAAATCTTTCTCGTAAGTTTGTCTCATCATTCTAACATTGTGATCTAACCGTTTTGTAGACACCAGAATGCTAATTCAACGCGGAACGGACCTTTGAATGGAGGAAAATCGGAACCAACGTCGGCCAGTGCACGACAAACCTAAGTTGAAGGAAAACGAAAAATCTCGGCTGCGGGATATCGTAATTACGTAGCGAGGCTCCTCGATGCAAACGCCGACGGTGGTCAGTAATTACCGAAATAATAAACTTCAACTTGCGCGGCCAGCACGTCCGCATGGCCGAATGGTTTCTCAGCCGGCACCGACTCAAGCGAGCCGGAGCACAATGACAGAGGAAAGCGTAAGGCGCGATGCTGTGTAAGAATTGGATGCGCCAAAAAGGAGCACCGTTCCGCGAAAACGATTTTACATTTGCCACCCAACAGCGTTGTTCGCTTGCTGGTGTTTGCTTCGGTGGCCGCAGGAGTTGTCGGCCGAGAAGAAGTAATGCTCGCCCAGCGAGGAAAGGCAACGCAGACGCCAAGGCAGTCTAAAGAACCGGAGTCAGCTGAGACGATGAAGCTGCTCCTGACCTACGACGATTATATGAAGGTGCACGCAGTTGAATAGGACCAGTCCAAATCTTGGTCACGCATGGCAGTTTCCATGTTGGAGCACCACAGATGGCAGCCCTTCGGATGCTGGTAAGGATTATCGAAACTATATCGAAACTATAAACTAAATAAAGCACACGTTTGCGAACCAAAACTGTACATCAAGCCAACATGTTGGTACACACCAACCCCGTTCCGAGGCGGTGCCATCTTGCGATGAAGCAATTCCACGGAAATAAAGGCAACCGGCGTGAATGTGGCAACGGTATTTTCCAGTCTCAACGAATACGTCAACGCTGGCGGTACGGAACTAGGCAGTGGGAAACTGGTCGAAAAGCGCAAAATCAACGAGCTCAGTGTGCCAACTGAGCGCAAACCACTTCTGAAGCTACCTTAATGGTAGGTTCAGTTCGACTCATCGATTTCGTCGGATTCGCAAACATCGTCGATTGCCAGAGCGTTGTTGCTTCTCTGATGGGTTATCCGAACCCTCCACTTAACCGATAGATTGTATAGATTGGATAGATTGTAATGCGTTGAGTGCGTAGCAATAAGATTGTAAACCCGGCGATTGTACGTTCGTCGCTGGGTAACGAATTAATTTTGTATTTAAAAAATAAATAAACAAATTAAAAAAAATAATTTTACTGGTTTGCTATAAATTTTTGAATATTTTGCATGCGCTATAATTTTCAACAAAGCTTTATAGCAAAGTAAAATTCCAATACTATAAACTGAGCTTTTTTGACAATCGTCGTTATACTGACCGTTTCTACCGTTAGGGCGTCCGACGGACGGTGAAACGGACGGTGAAACGGACATAGTTGTTCCTTGGGTAGTTAAAGCTGCGTCTAACACTACGAAATGTTGTCGGCGTATTAAAAATGAATTGCACATGAATGTAAATCTCTACAATCTGGAGAACTCTTAGTTTCTCTGTAAGCATTGCCAGAGAATCAATGAGAAAAATACCAGCAATGAAGACACACCACAAACAGCAAGATTGCAATTTGGAAACGAGCATATGTCATGGAAAGATGGATGGAATTATGAAAGCTATCGATACATTGAGTTTTCCTATATTTGAGTTTTTTTTAATTCAGGTCGTTCGGGTTGACAAAAAGAAATTAAATCTCGATGGGCCTGATGGTTTTTGCCACTACTGGATTATTTGAGACGGGAACCTCGTTTTTTTTAGAGGACGGAATTATGGCGGAGGTTCCATCATGGTATGAGGTGCGTTTAGCAGCCAAGATAAATGTGATTTAGCAATAGTTCCTTCACGAATGAACAGTGAAGGTTATGTGGGAGCCGTCTCAGCGGAGACTGCCCCACAATTGAACACCTCGATCTGACGATCGTAGACGGGAGCAGTCGAGCGTCAGTACCACCTGACAGCCGAACGCCAAACGTACGTTCTCTTCTTTCGCTGTCTGCCGACGCGTCCGGACATGCTCCGGCACGCTCACGGTCGACTCACGTCTAACATTAACATCCAAGTGTACAAACTATCATAAATCTGATAATAAATGAGCAAATCCACATATTTGTGCTCATTAGCTAAAGAGAGAAAAAGGAAGAATGATAAGAAGAAAACGAGAGAGATAAGGAGATAAACGGAAGAGACCGCGAGAAGGATAGACAGAGACAAATAGAAAGTGGAGAGAGATAGAAGGACATGAGAGAAAGAACGCAACGCAAGCAAATCAGGCGATAGAAAAACCCGGAAGAGCAGTTAGAGTCACGCAGAAGGTCAAAAGGGCAAGGTCAGGAATATTTTATCGATGTGTAAGGGGGGTTTGCTATAACCGCACTCACACATACCATAGCAACGTAGAATATCCAGATTTTCCTCTTTACCTATTGGAATGAAAGAGATGTAGGCGGAAGAACGATGTAGACAGAGATGATTATAGGCGGAAAAACGATGTAGAGAGAGCTCTAGATGTAGGTGGGAGAACAGTAGTAATCACGAGAATGTTGTCGACAGAGAATACAGGATATATGGGGCACGAACTACAACGAGATAGAAGAAAGCAGCGTCGGGAATTGTCGGACTTCAACTTTGAACGTTATTGAACGTTCATAACCGGTCCCAGTCCATTAGGCGACACTAGGCCAACAGTAAGATAGCGAATCGTAGCCAATAAGATCTAGCGCGCCTGAAAGACCAGCTGAAAACATCTGTTCCAGATATAGTCTCAAGCTCGAAAAGAAAAATGTGATGAACCGTTCAGGACCCTGCACCACCCGAAAACAACCCATTCTATTTCCAACGCAGAGATGGCCGACGGCGAACGACAGCATAGATGCTCGTAAGCAACAACATCCGACGCCTAAAAGAACCAACGGCGGGGTTTTTCCAACACAGAGACGACCGGCGCGATAACTGCAGCCACAACAGCACCGAAAAACCCACCATAAACGGCTGGGTAAACCATAGACACAGGATGCAGCACAGGAAAATGAAGCACTACCCAGCAGTTACCTGGGATCGCAACACGAAAAGACGACGGCACTTTGGTCCTGTAGGACACACCACCAACCGAGGGGTTTTTCCAATGCAGCAAACGATCGGCGACTGCAGGGGTAAACTAACGACACAAGATACAGCGTTGAGAACGGGCAAGACGATCACGGGTAGCGACGGCACCGACGGAACGCGGAGGACGAATCCATAAAAAGAAATAGATTTTAATAAACAGGCTCAGTAAGTCGCAGTTGGATTCAGTAAAGAAACGGAATCAGTCGTTCAGATCAGTTCAGTCAGTCAGTTCACTTCAGTTCAGTTCGGAGAAGAGTTCAGTTCGAACCTTGCAAACCAGTGCGTGAGTCATTCAGTCGCGATACACGAATTACGGAGTCCGTTACATTTATGGTGACAGCGGTTTAAATGTTCAGCCTCAACAATTAGGGGCCTTTACATACCGACGGGTGCTGGCCGCCGTTTTTATTTATTTATTTATTTATTTATTTATTAGCAAAAATTTGACAATGGCCAAATGAGCCTAGTTGACAAAAGAAAAAAAAATCTAGCTAACCAAAACAAAGCCCTAGCTAGCCTAACTCTGCGACTGGCGAAGACGAAGAGAAAAAACCGGTAACCAGACATTAAAAGGACGCGAGGTCAAGGACACTACGACACTGACGAATAGACATGTTATAATCCACAATGGACGAACAGAGATTATACGTACGACACATAGACAATACAGGATCATTGTGTCCCGCAACAGTAATTCGTGGAACAGTTCTTATCTCCATGTCAGTTCTACGTCTAAGGTAACGAGCAGGAGCACAAAGGTCTAGCTTGGCTAGTAGTTGCGGTGCATCAATAGCACCGCACAACAGTTTAAAGATAAACATAGCCTGAGCTGACCGTCTCCTATGTTCAAGCGACCTCAGCCCGAGCAGCAAACAACGAGTATTGTAGTTAGGCACATTGTCGTTGTCATACCAACCCAGCCTGTGCACGGCTGCTCTTGTAAACTTACGTTGTATGGACTCAATGCGGTCGCGCCAACACTGATGATAGGGGTGCCATACAATGCAAGCGTACTCGAGAATAGGACGAACAAGAGAACAGTATAGAACTTTAAGACAGGTCACTCCACGAAACTCGGAAGACATACGTATAACGAAGCCCAAAATGCGGTTGGCGCGACATATCAAATCGGCATAGTGAGCAGACAGACTTAACCTCACATCTAACGTAACACCTAAATCACGAATCACGTCAACTCGCGGAACAACTGCTGAGTCAATGGTATAGTTAAAAAAACTGGGACAGAACGCTTAGTAAACGAGATGACATAACACTTGCCAACATTGAGGGACATGCCGTTACAAACACACCAATATACGAGACGATCAAGCATAGCCTGCAGTACCTGACAATCAGACAGAGCACTAACGGGCAGGAACAATTTAAGATCGTCAGCATACATTAGATGACACTCTGGAGGAAGTTGAAAAGAAAGGTCATTATTAAATAATAAAAACAAGAGTGGTCCCAGATTACTACCTTGAGGAACTCCAGAGACATTGGTGAACACAGAAGACAAGTACCGTTCAACTCTAACACGAATGGCGCGATTAGATAGGTACGAATGGAACCAGCGCACAAGCAACGAGCACATCCCTAATTTGGCAAGCTTAGACGACACAATAATATGTGAGACTCTGTCAAATGCAGCCATAAAGTCAGTATAAATAGCATCCACCTGCAGACCTTTGTCAATATTAGAATAGCAACCATTCAAAAAATTTAGAAGGTTTGTCTGGACGGATCTACGCGGAACAAAGCCATGTTGCTGGTCAGAGATATACGATTTAGTGCAGGACTGCAGGTGCCTCGACACGACTATTTCGAACAGTTTGCTGCATGCACATAGAATGGATATGCCTCTATAATTTTCGACACATTCCTTTTTGCCCTGCTTATGAATAGGGATCATCCACGATTCCTTCCACATCGATGGAAAAGTCCCAGTAGATAAAGATTGTGAAAATAAAATCAGTAGTGGGGCAGTCAGCGCCGAACCACACTCTTTGAGAATGACAGAGGGAATGTTATCCGGGCCCGGATTAAAAGAGAGTTTCAAATCGTTAATGGCATTTACAACAGCAAACTCCGAAACAGTCGGTAAAGGAACGTCAAGAGAATCAGAAGGCACAAGTGACAGAGCCTCACTGCGGTGCCAGACGGCACGTAACTGTTACGCGCAACACGTAACTTGGTGTCAAATGTGTTTCGTGCCGTGTGGCAGGTCTGAAATATAACAGCAACAGAAACAACTAGTAAGAGAAATGTCAAACTTGTTTACATTCGTGTTTTTGGCCCGAGAAAATAGAAATCGGAGGGGTAAGTTGATTTCTGAATAATCTTTTCGCTTTTTTTAGATATTGTTGCTGTACCAGCAAGATGGGATTGAACAAAGTGACAAAAGGCCAATCGTCCGGCACCAGGACCGCACATCCAGGATCATCCGGATCCATATTATACTGGGAGTGATCACGAAGAAATAAATGCTTGGTGCCATGCTTGCAATTATGCTGGTTTATTCTCTGCTAAGATTGTTTTGTACAGAAATCTGTAAGCTTGTGTTTCCAGCTATGCCTCGGGGAAATCCCGGACGGCGTCTGGCGTGCAGCTTGTTACTCGTCGCGAAAGGATGGGCGACGCCGAGTCCGTCGGTGAATGGTTTGTAGGTAAAAACCGCAGGTAGGAGCGAGAGATGGTTCCATGGATAACATACGCGTCATTATTCATGCTGAAGTCGAAAGAAGCACTTGCTGTTGGTTTCAGTTTAGAGTTTCAGTTACTACGATTGTGGAACTTCATTCTCTTCGTCTCGCTACGTTAAAGGTTGGTGCTGTTGTTCTATAGTTAGGTAGTTCGGCAACAGTGTTTTAAAGTGAATTTGATTTAAAAATTTTTGTTAGTAGAAATGGCACTGATTGTTAACGATCCGGAGTGGACTCATAATTTACGGATCATCATCAACAACGTGCAGAGGCGTCGAGATGAGCGGAGACGCGGTCGACGAACATGGTGGGTGCGACCAATCTTCTTTCATCGGAAAGAAGACGGCAACGTTCTGCTTCACCGCAAGCAAACAGGCACCGCATACAACAAGAGCAGATCAACGACACAATAACCATCTTTTTTGCTCAGGTTTGCTATCCATTTTATTGCTGAAATGGAGATAAACTTATAGTTAAAATTCAAAATAACGTCACAAATAAGAATCTTTGCTTGTTAACAAACCTCTGTTTTCGTCTGTTTGTAAACAAACCTCTGTTTTCGTCTGTTGACGTCGTGTTATGCGCCTCGTTATAGGGTCTGCAGACCCACAAAGCTTTTGACACCTACTGATCGCTTTACTGTCAAAATTGTCGCGGTAGGAGGCTGTTATATCCGTTGTTTCGTGCCGTGTGGCACCACAGTCAGACAATTGATCGTTGGAAACGATGGTACTGTCAAACTTACTCATAAACAAAGACGCAAATGCTTCACATTTGTCACTAGCTGACGTGAAATGACGAACACCAAAGTACATAGAAACAGGCAAACGGTTACACTTACGTTTAGAGTCTACGTAACGCCAGAAATATTTAGAGTTGGATGAAATAGAACTCTGAATGCGTGCTAAATACCTAGCATACAATTTTTTGTTCAAAGCCTTATAGCGCGCACTGTGTTTAAAAAAATTCAAACGATTAACTGATGAGCGCAGACGCCTAAAGCGTTTGTAATGCCTAGCCCTAATCTTCTTTAGATATACTAATCGTAATGTAGACCACGGTGGGTTCTGTCGGGGGCGCATTAACGGTACGGTGTCATGGAAAAAGCCATTCATTGTGTCGCAGAACAACTTTACGTTCACATTGATATCAGATGAGCACAGAAGAAGACACCAGTCCGTGGCCATGATGAGGGAATGTAGTCGAGCGAAATCGGCCCGCCGAAAATCTAAGTAAGCCTGCAACGGTTCGGTTCTAGACTTGCAGCTTGGCGGGGTAATTCGGGTAGCACTATACAGATCTCCAGCGCTGGATGGAACCGATCCACGGGCGTGAGGGCCTCTACCGACTCGTGAACCACGGTACGCTGATCGAGTTCTGAGTCAACGAACACCAGATCAAGGCAACGTCCAAGGATATTGCCAATCTTGTTCAGCTGACGAAGTCCGTGGAAGTTAACGGTATCCACGAAGACAGCAGCAGCACCAGACGCCGGTGAACTCTGCACACCCAGTACGTCCCAGTCGATCGCAGGCTGGTTAAAATCACCCAGTAGCAGAACGTGATCGCAAGGGTCCATATGACGTAATGCCCCCGCGAGATCCTGATGTAATTGCACCAGCGTAGGAACGTCGTGGCTGAGATCGGGAGGCAGATAAATGGTTCCCACATAGAACGCGTGACGATTCATCTGCACCCGAATCCAGATCTGCTCGTAGGCACGCTCACCGGAGGAATCCACCATACGGCAATCGATGCCTCGACGAACTGCAAGCGCCACGCCGCCACCACGTGATCGCCCAGTCAACGCGCGGGAACGGTCGCAGCGATGCACATCGAACGAGTCACCGAAAGCGGCGGACGGCACAGATGCATCCAACCACGTTTCGGTGAGTGAAATGATGTCCCAATCGCACTCCTCGATAGATAGGTTGACGGCACTCAGCTTAGAGCGCAGGCCACGCACATTCTGATAATAGCACCGAAGAGTGCAGACGTCGGTGCGGCAAGTGCTTTCAGGCTTGCGGCGAGTGCGGCTTTCAGGTATCAGCTACTTATTAGATGGCACATTTATGACGTTATCCTGACGAGGCCTCTTCCGTTGGTGCAAGGGAGACCCAAACGAGCGATTTCCGTAAAGCAGAGCCACCTCGGAGAATCGTGGAGGGGTCGACTCGCGTGCCATCGTACTGATATCAGGTAAACAAGACTGGTCGGCTAACAATGGAGCGAAGGCGACGGGCGATGAGGATGTAGGATGTCGTCTGTCCTGCACTGGTGAAGGCTTGGCCACAAACTCCCGGAAGAGCACACCGTTGGGCCAAGTGGATGGTGTCAGCGCAATGTCCCGCAAGGCCAGCGGTACACCGACTTTGAAAGATAGGAAAGTTACCGACGCGATATCCCTATCCCTCGGCAGCAACCGCCTAACAACAATATCCGTGCAGTTGAGGCTCTTCGTCACCATGTCACTGACCTGCTCCTCGGTGACATCGGTTGCCAACCGCGACAGGAACAGCCACAATTTAGGTGGAGGTGTCGCCACCGTGCCTATGGTGAACTTTTCGGCAGTGCCAACGGCCAGAGGAGGGGGGCGTTGCACACTGTTCTCCGCAGCCCGAAGAGTGGCCGGCTCCATCACGGCCGACGCATACGATCCGGTTTTGATGCCCTCCGCTGCAATGTCGCGGGCGCCGACCGGGTCTCGATGCTTCGCCGAGTGAGACCCGGAGCAGTGAGTGAGCAGTGAGAAGCGGTGCTCCATCTCCGTGAGAATCTCAGTCTTGAGCTCGTTGAACAGCGGGGCGAGATCACGCATGAGAGCCGCCATCATACGTTTGGCACTGCCGTCATTCTGGGCACCAAGGCAATTTGGGCAGATCCACTGGAGCTGCGGATTACGGGCCAGCTCCTTACGGCACGTCGCTGAGACCCCGAGACACTTTCCATGAAAGGCATCACCGCAGATGCCAGTGCATAAGACGGGGATTTCGTCAGCAGCGAAGGATCCCGCGCAGGAGGAGCAAGAACCGGACATGGTGATATTGGTCGTTAGTAATCCGAATCCCGATATCCAGTGAAGTGTTGGTGATGCGGCACGCGACACAGTGATGAGATGAACGATAGTGTGTAGTGGTGACGTTGACCAGCCAAACTTCCCGAAACGATGATGCGGTGAGATAGTGGTGAGTGACGACGCGTTGATAGTCAGGCACGGGTAGTAGTGCAGTGCCGAAGCGCGGATATGATGCGTAGTATTAGTGGCGGGAGCAGAACGAAGCGCAAATTGACGAAAACAAGGCAGCGATCAGCTGATGACGCCAAACAATTCGCGACGAAATGCAAAGCACAGACGCGCACAGGACTCTTATCACGAACAGGCAGCAAGGCAGTGATACCAAGGTAACCGAAAAACACGAATCAAGCCACGGCACAGTGATAAGTCACAAAAAAAAAACACGAGTGTAACACAGAGCGCAACAAGGGACGTCCGAACGCTACGAATGACGCTACGAACGCTGTTTTAACCTTTCAGACCCGGTACCGTGCGTACAAGGACCGGTTGGTCGATCAGGCGACCTATCGGAGGTATCGTGGCGCGGTGATCATCGTCCAGCTTCGATATCGCGAGAAGCTGGCAGCACGCGCCGAACGCTGCCGGTTCATGTCCATCGTCCGTAAGGTGCGTGGCATGACGGACTCCACCGATGGGATCTCGTCGTACGCCACGAAGGGACAGGGCGGCACACCAATGCCAGCATCTCCTGCGCCACCTCCACCGCCAGCCACAGACTCGGCCAGGGTGCAGGTTGAAATCTCCCTCACCTTAGGATTCTATCAAGCGACTGTTAACATGCAACAATCGCCAAAACCGCCGCAACCACCACCACCGACGACGGTGACTACGTCTCGCTCTAGTGGTACTAATAGTAGCGGCGGCGGTGGTAGCAACGGGTGGAGCAACGGAGGCAGCGCGCCTTCGTTCACCGAAAAGTACTACAAGAAGAATCGCCTCTACTACGTGAGGAAGAAGTACAGCGAAGAGTCCGACTTCGATGAAGATCACGAAGAGCCGTCGGAATCGGACTCGGAAGATTCGCGCCCGACGTTTGATGAGACTGCGCACGCGGCCGGAAATGAGCACCCGCCACGTAGCGGCAGCACCAGTGTGCAGGTGGAAAGTGCTCAAATCCCCGGCGGAGAAATTGCCGGAGGACAACAGCAACCACTCCGCAATCAGACCACTGATCATAGCCACCCGTCGGAAGGCAGCTGTAGCTGCTGCTGCAGTCGGTGGCCCGCTAGGCAGATTCGACGCCGGGTTAATGGTAATCTCGGTACCAGAACATGTTGCTGGTAGCAGCGGCGGTGGTACATCGGCCTCGAGTCCGGGCCACTCAGTGTCCTTCGCTAACCCGCTCGTGACCGTCGTGACGACAACAGGCTACTCGGCAGCCCCAGGATCATCACCTGGCAAGAGTTTGATTTTCGAGCTGAATGGTTTTCCGAGGAAAGAAGTCAATGCCTCGGTGCAGTCGCTGCAGACGGAGACATGTTTCTACGAGCAGAATAATCGCTACAAGCTGCTGCCAGCCGATGTGCACCGGACGCTACACTGGACCCTGAAGGAGTGCGAGGCGTCTGATCAGCTGCATAGCGCGTCGGCGATGGTGGCCAGCCCCATACTGATCGAGGACGGGCCTCGGTTCAACTACTCGACCGCCAGCAGGACAAACAGTGTCAGCCTTTGCCGCGATCGCGGCCTAAACTTTATCCATCGAACTGAAGTATCGACTCGCTATCTGTTCGGTTTCGGGCGTCCGGTCGGAAAGGATCCCCAAACGATTCTGGGAGTGCTCCACGTTCCGACGACGCAGTGTCAGTATACCGAGCACCACATTCCGGCGAACGATTTATATGAGACGATCGGAAGCAGCAAAGAGGACTTGTACTTCGTGCCACTACCTGAGCAAGGCCGCCGTGCGATGGAGGAGATAAACGTGAAATATGAGTTCGCGTTTACGATTGGAACCTGTAATACAACACAAATCTGTTTGTGAACGTGTTGAAGCGGAATACAACAGGGTAGGCCGAATGAACATTCACCGGAGAAAAATACGGGGGCGAGTGTTGTTTGTAAATAGAGCGTATCCCTTCTCCGGTGATAGTTAAACGATAAGTGGTAGCGCGAGGAAGGTCAACTCAACCCAGGTCCTGTAAACGGTTCAAGCGTTCGATCCTCGACGCTTCAAGGTGGACCGTTGACCGGGAGAGCGGGTCGACGACCGAGGGACCGAGTGACGCGCAAAAGGCAAAAAGGAACGGAATCGCAGCAGTTGCGAGGAGACGAACAGAACGAGTAATGTTTTAGCACTCGGTGCTTGTATCACATCGTTCAAAAAGTCCCGGGACTACCATAGAAATGGCGCTAATAATGCCATTCATATACCAGGGTTCGGAAGTACCAACCTTCAGATAAGGTGTGTCAAAATTTGATGTAATTCGAAGCATAACCAAGAAAGCTATAGTGGTTAAAGTGACGCTACATTTGCAATCGTGAAAAAATAGACCAAAGCGAGTTTCGTGTATTGATAAAACATTGTTTTCTAATGGGGAAAAACACTGTTCAAGCTCAGCAATGGCTTGAAAAACGTTATCCGGACTCTACTCCGTCGAAACCAACCATTTATCAGTGGAATGCAACTTCAAACGTGGTTGTGCTGATACAAATGATGCGGAACGTTCGGGTCAGCCAAATGAGGCAGTAACTCCCGAAAACATCAAACAAGTATTGAAAATCGTGGTGGGAGACCGCAAAATGAAAATGCACGAGATAGCTGAGATGGTGAACATATTTGCCATATTTTACAAGAGCAGAAATAGCCATATTTTGCATGGCCATATTTTGCATGACCAGAATTAGTCATATTTTGCATGACCAGAATTAGCCATATTTTGCATGACCAGAATTAGCCATATTTTGCATGACCAGAATTAGCCATATTTTGCATGACCAGATTTAGCCATATTTTACAACAGCAAAGATAGCCATATTTTGCATGACCAGAATTAGCCATATTTTACAAGAGCAGAAAATGACCAGAATTAGCCATATTTTGCATGACCAGAATTAGCCATATTTTGCATGACCAGAATAAGCCATATTTTGCATGACCAGAATTAGCCATTTTTTAAATGACCAGAAATAGCCATACTTTGCATGACCACAATTAGCCACATTTTGCCTGACCAGAATTAGCAATATTTTGTATGACCAGAATTAGCCATATTTTACAAGAGCAGAAATAGCCATGTTTTGCATGACCACAATTTTTTTTATAAAACGTTTATTCTAGTATATACAGATATTCGCAATTTGACAACAATGAAACATAGTTTTTACAGAGAACATGCTAGGACTTCTACATCGATCGCAGCATCTTTGTTGCCAATGATGTGGATGATGTAGTTTGAGAAAACGCTAAGAATCGCAACTCGTGACCTTGCTCTAATTCGATTCAGAGTAGGCCAGTGAAGATCTTTGAAACAAAAGTGTGACCCTGGAGAAATTCGGCTGATCCGGCGCATCAAGTAGTCCCACGCTACCGACACACGGGGACATGTTGTGAATTTGTGCTCCAGGGTTTCAACTGCGGGACAGTAGGAGCAGGCCGGGGTGTTAGCTCTTCCCGTCCGGAAGAGGTGGTCAGCATTCAGTATTTTGTTATTTGCCAGCAGATACAGGGAGGACCTCTGGCTAGGTGTGAGGTGTCGCGAGCTGATGTTTGCCCACACTCTCCGCCACAAAATATGTGGGGACGTTTGGGCCACCCTTGGGTCCGCGAGTGTGTCAGTGGCGACGAGGCGAAGCTTCCGTGTTGATGGTGTTTCACGAAGGGCTATTGGCACATATGCCAGGTGTTCTATAACCCTTCGGAGGCACGGATAATTTGACGGGATATTTTGTATGTTTGGTGGGTTCCCAGCGTTGGTGATGTGTTCCGAGCCGATCACCAGACAACGTTGCTCCGAGAGATATCGGTTTGTCAGCAGAGCCTGCGCGTTGATGAACGGAATGTGTAGGTTCATCCCACCTCGCTTCCGGGGTAGTGCCAGTTGGTGAAGGGGTATTCGCATACCACCAGAGCCATTCCATAGTAGAGATCCAATAATGTGAGAGACCTTTTATTTCACGCATGACCGTACAGTTGCTTTGGCGCAGGAATGTCCGCAACACCCTCGCCACGCATACCACGGCTAACTCGGGCCGCGGAGGCTACCTTCCCTTGTCATACCTCTTTGTCCAGTTGCTTGGCTGGGGTACTTAGCAGTGCGCGACATTACGCCATACGGACGACGGCGATACGGTGAGGCGGCCTCCGTTCTGAGCAGTGGTTCCCAAGGTTGGTTTAAGCCGTTCCCGAACTACGACACCGTGGTAACATAAGTAATTTGAAGACTTCATAAAAATTCCAAAATTTGTTGAAAATGTCGCCGGATCATCAACCATTCCCTGGCAGTTGCTGCGCACATCGTTCTCATTCAATTCCAAGTCATCCAGCACTCGTCTAACCTGCAACGAAACGGATGCTCATTTCACTAAATACATTTCTTTACACCTTACTTACCGTTATAATGTTTGAACTGATTCAAAACATATCGCCGCACACCAAATGCTCGTTCCAAAACCAAATGAATGGCAATACACCATTCATTCATGCCGTCGGGTACATGCTGGATCTGGATCGGGTACAGTCGCTGTGTATGTATCTGGCGGCAGCGGGGTTTGGCCGGGTACGCTTGACGGCGTTTTTACTATTTGTCGATGGGCCAAGTACGAAGCTAAAATAGAACAAGACATCAATCGGTGCACATAACTATAATTGTTGAAACGATTAGTTTAACTCATAACACGGAACAACCAACGAACTAAACGAAACGAACTATACTGACCCGTCGTCGCCGTCTACTGCGTAGAATGTTTGGCAAACACACATAATACACATACACACCGGTACACCGTTCTAATGTAAACAAACAAATCGAATCTGTCTGTTTATTCGCCATAAAATAAGCCTTTTCAAAACGGTGAGCTTTAATGTGTACCTTTTGCCGACGATACGAACGGTTGTCGTCGTTATAACGACGAATACCGTCCCGGACGGGACTGTTGTCGTCGTCTGAACGACGACTACCGTTCGTTCATGTGTCAGCGTCGTCGGCGCGCCGACGATCCGAAAGCTCGTGGCTCCTTGGGACGTGCGTGCTTCGTGTGTGCGAAGTGACAAACACTTTATTTGACAGATGACATATCGATGTGCTATAAACTAACGTTATTATGGACGCTAACGGTTGGGTTTGCCTTACTTTAGCCACGACATCTAGGCTTCGCTTGGACTTTCTATAGTCAAGGTGGAATGGTGCGAGCAGGCAACTTTCTGTAGTTCCGCAGTTTGTTTACGACGATTGTTTGTCAAGTTTTCTACGAGTGTTTTTATCAAGATACTTCTCAAAAATGATTGAATTATGCCGATGTTGTTGCCACTGGACTAAGAGCATGGATTTTGGTAACAATGATGCAGCTTCGGTTGTGTTAAGGATATTTGGAATAAAGGTAACGATACTATCATAATGCAATTCTTTTGAGGTGTATTGCGTGGTCATTCCTCCTTCTTTCGATAGTTTCACCAGTTTGAGTTCCTGCCCAACATCCTCTGCGAACAATGCGTTGCGCTACTCGATTGTTGTAATAAGTTTTACGACCAAATAAAGAGTGCAGAAGCAACCCTAATGAAGCTGCAAAAGGACAATAAATTAGAAGTCGCACTGAGTACGCCACCGGACTGCAGTGGAGGATCTTTGTGTTGCGACATAGATATATTGTACGATATCGAACACATCAACGCACAGAATACAGAGATTGAGGTGGAACAATATATTTCCGACAGTTTCAACGAAGAAAGATCTGACGAAAGGGAACGTGCTTCTCCGATAGAGCAGCTAATTGATCTTGCCATCGTTCCGATCGTTGAAGAACCTCAGTTTGTTAACGAGCCTTTGGACGAAGATATAGAAGCAAATGCTACTGTGACGGAAGAAGTGGAACGACATACCGCGAAGCCACTTGAAATTGAAGCTTTGGGTAAGGAACTAAAATGGCAACTACAACATGCTACTAAAACTTCAAACGAAAATGATGCTGTCAAGCTAACGGAAAAGTGGACGGATACTAAGCTAAAACAGACACATATGAAACACTTAGGCTCTAACAGAAGCAGGTCGACCATTGAAGAAATGGATGAGGTGGTTAATACATCGAAGAAAATCTCTCACAAATGCTATATCTGCGATCAAGAGCTGTTAAGTAGAAACGGGCTGCATCAGCACCTGCTTTCACATGAATCGCTTCTTCCATATCATTGTAAAAACTGCAGCACTGCCGAACGGTCGATTGAATTTCGAACGATTGTTGCACTAAACAATCACTTCGAAACGCACACGTTTCCGCATCCGTGCGCACTGTGCCCGTTACGTTTCCGGACCATCACATCTTGCAAACAACATGCAAGTAAAGATCACACCAAGATCACGGAATTAACGTGTCATATTTGTGGGGCATTCTTTGTTCAACAACACAAATTCCGTAAACATATTGCTGTTCACCGTAACTTGCAGACGGAGCGCTATAAGTGTAAATCATGCTCGAAATTATTCCAATCGAGTACGCTGCTCCGGCGTCATGAATTAATACATTCCGACGACGCTACTGGACAAAAAATGAAACACTCCCGAGGGAGCTGCTTTACGCCAACAGTTATCCCCGAGCTTGTGTTGAGCCTGGATGCTCGTATTACGCCCCCCGATTGGACCTGATGTGGTCGCATTATCGTATGCACTATAAAATGTTCGAATGTAATCATTGCAAACAAAGTTTTTCGAACAATTACACATTGGAGCGGCACATTGAAGTCGTCCATTTGAACGTTCGAAAGCATGAGTGTACAATTTGTGGAAAGCGATACGCGTATGGTCACAAATTGCGTGAGCATATTGACTGGCATTATGGGGTGCGGAATAAGTGTTGCAAGTACTGTCCCAAAACGTTCACTTTTTCGGGGAATCTCACTCTACACGAGAGGAAACACACTGGATTTAAACCATACTCTTGTGAGCAATGTGGTGAATGTTTTACGATTCGCCGAAGTTTAAACAATCACCAAAAACATCATCAATCGACGGACCCGAAAAGCAGTCAAGAATCAACCAAAGCAAAGTGAACGTAATGTAATAGAGCAGAGCTAGAACTGAAAAATAAGAGGTTCAAGAAACCTGAATTTCGGGTGATTCAATAAAAATAAAACATTTGATCATCATACTAAGCTATGTATTGTTCTCTGGTTCGTCCGATCGTCGAGTACGCATGTGTTGTGTGGCATCCGCATAAGCAATGCTGGATTGATTGCATTGATGCTTGAGGATCATTAGGAGTATCGAACTTTCGCTCACTAGGTCCACCGTCCACAACAAAAAAGACTGCCGCGGTTAGCTTTATTTGGATAGAAAACATTTTATTTATATGATCAGAATTTTACCATGTACATTAAGAAGATCAAAAATTATCATTAATTTGCCATGAATGATAAACAGCTTTCAATGCTTTCAAACAATAGGCTGGCTGGCAATAATCTTGGCATTTATCTATATACAAATGTGCAATGAATGTTTCACGATTCATTGCACAAGCATCTCGGACGAACTACATCCAAATTAAGTTTATTTTTATGTTTTTTTAAGAACATAGGATTCGTTTGATGCACCCAATGGAAGCATTTGACTAATAAAACAAAATTGATAGATCTGTTCAGATAGTGCACTTGAACGGATGAACAAAACAAATGGTTTTAAATGGTTAGATATATGCTTTATTAAATGTTTTGTTAATTTTTATTACATCGACAAGTTTGCAAAGTGAAATGAAAGAAGAAAAATATGACACCTTCTACCGACTATCATACGCTTTCTGCTGCTGCCAGATACTTAGTCATCCATGATGATCACATCATCTTCATCTTCATCTGGTTGAACTGTTACTTTCATTTTCTTGCTCGCTGGTTCTTCCGGTTCGCCGGTATATTTTCGCTTCTCTACACCCGAACGGCTGGTGCTGGGTTTCGCTTGGTTGGAGAACGGCACGCTTGACGAACAAGCTTGTTCCTCATTCTCGATCAGTATGCAGACGTCGGTGTCATCATCATCGGTGTTAGCAAGAAACCGTGTTTTTTTATTGCTAGACGCGCTGCCGTTTTCAGCAACGGAAGTAGACGGTAGCGTATCATCGTGTATGACATCTTCTGCTTCTTTCGGTTTCAACGAATCAGGATCAGCAACAATGTCGAAAAGAGCTTCTTCGCGAGCAGGATCTTTATGTAGCACTGTAATGCTAAGCTCGTAGTTTTGCACAAAATCGTCAGCCTTCAGCACGCACCCATTGACAATGTTCAGTTGCTCGAGCTTTTTCTCACAGTTTCGATCAGTTTCACCTTCCTCCGACGAGATTACGATTGTACCTGTGCCATCAAGAACTACGTCCGGACTGATCATGTTTAGTGCCTTGATGAGAATATCGTCACGCAATTCGCGAACAGTAACATTTTTCGTGTCTACTCTAAGCACCACTTCCGGTTTTGCCGTACACACGTAACATTTTGGATTCGGTGGCACGATGGTACGCTCGGGAACAAACACTTGATTTCGTCCATTGAGACGAAGGCGTACGTATACCGAGCGACATTTGTCGTACTCTTCCTTGAGAACACGAAATGCCAGCATCACAACGAATCCAGCAGTAATCGCGTTAGTTGTAGCTATTGCAGGAATAATGTTCCCAGCCATTGCTGTGACGGTGAGAAAAAAAAAACAATTATATAAGCCAAGGAACCAAGGAACTCGTTTACCAATACTCTACACTCACATTTGATTTCGAAACGGCTTTTGCAAGTAATTCCAAATGCATGTGCCCGAATGTTGGCACAAGCAGCAACAAAATCCATGGCGTGTTTGTAGTCTTTATCCCACACTAGATGATCACCTTCTGGAAGTTTTTTGAAATCTTCTTTCAAAACCTTGATGCTCGAGGCAAACATTCTGGCCGACTGGGCTAGGCTGGGTACTTGCTGGTCTCGTAGCACGCTGTCAGTAGCAGCAACATTTTCATTGCATTCCTGTTCGTCGAGTGAATCCCACTGGGTAGGAATTGGAGGCTGCCGATTCTTCCACAAGTTGGCCATGCTCAGCAAGTATTGAATGTCGTCGACGAATAGTTTATTGAAAACTTTCTTAACATCAAACTTACACTGAATGGCCCAGGCGCGTGTATTCACACGATCTACGTTTCCCTTTTCGTTCGCCTCTTTCGCTAAAGCCGCTTTTCCAACGTCGGCACCAGCTTCAGGATCAGCTGTATCTGGAGATACTTCCTCGTCGTCGTTGTATTCGCCGAAAAGTTGACTGAGGAAACATAAATACAACATGGCAATATCTATTCATACCCCTCATTTAGTTTCTTCATTACTTAAACAAATGTTTCGCCCAGACTATACAGTGAATTGGCTCGGATGGTGTGTTGCGAATGGTGCATCCGGGAAACGATTTTTGTGCCGCCTTAGGAACGCACTCGTAGCACTGTGTCAGTCCTCGTTTTATCAGCTCAACCTGGCCGTTATACCCTGCGGTGCCGGATTCAATCAGTGGAATGTCTGCCGTTAGACATAAGCGGTTCACGTGGTTGCGAGCCGCCCGATTATCGAGTGCATTAAGTACGAGAGAAAACTGTTGGAAAAAGTTGACACCGTAGTCAGAGCTGTAAGATAACGTCAAATGTTGCTTCAGCGTCTAGAAAATGTCCTGCTAAATCAGTGAGGCTACTCTTACGTAGAAATGCTGTCATGGTAAGCTTTGATGTTCGCATTTGGATTGAAGGTAAGAGCACTTTCGCGAGCCACATTTGCCTTCGATTTTCCGACATGCTCTTTGTGAAACAAAAATTGTCTGTTTAAGTTGCTCACATCGATAGTGTCCAAGTCGATCTGAAAATTAAGTGAAACGAATTTAAGCGTAATTCTAACGATCTTAAAGTTAAACTTAACTAGACGATATCAAAATTAAATGCGCGTTTCAGGGTACTCACGATCTCTATGTTTAAGAATCCCGACATAACTAGGTTCTTCAAAACTTCACATCCAATACCGCCTGCTCCAACTACCAGTACCTTCGACTTAGCAATTTTCTCCTGAAGTCCTTTCGCGAACACACCTTCAATTTGTGCCGCCATGTTTCTGATATTTCTCTTAAAACGAGACAAAAGGACGAAACAGATTCTGACGAAACAGTGCCTTCTACAATATCAATGTGTTCGGCTGATAAAATTACACGTTTGAAACAAACTCGGAATGCGAAACTTGTAAAACTATTCTCTATCTTTTACTGCAAACCAAGATGAAAAGCTTTCACTGCCGCTTGTAAATTAAATGACAGGCAGACTGATTTGATAAATGATGCCAAATAGGAAACAATACGTTCCCGAAGGGAAACTAAAGGAAGATGTTTGCATGCAATGTGCATAGTTTTTAGATGTTATTTTAAAATAAATTATTTCTGTTTTCGCTTGATTTCACTTGATTACTAAACGATCATAATTTTTCGAATATTACAAGGTTAATAAATAGAATAATAAAGTTTCAAACCTGAATAAAAATAAAATCACTATGATTTGATTTCCAAATTGCAAAAAATTTCAGATTGCGAATTTGATTTCCAAATTGCAAAAAATTTCAGATTGCGAATTTGATTTCCAAATTGCAAAAAAATTTCAGATTGCGAATTTCACTTGACAGTTCGAAAAAGGGGAAAAATTTCCAATGTGTGTGTGAAATGTCAAATGACGAAAAAAAGACGAAAAAACTTTCATCACCAATATTAGCAAACAACAAAATTTTTCGTCAAATTTGCTGAGTGATTCGTCGATTCGTTCAGTTGTTGACACTCAATTTTCGAGTTCCAGTGACGTTGGTTGTGGAAAAAAAAATCGACGTTGGTTGTGGAAAATCGTACACAACCTTTGCTAAAGTTTGCACGTACCTTTGCTTAAGTTTTCTAAATATTGTTGTCCCCGATGAATCCCGATCGTTAATTAAAGTAACGCAATTTCCGACTGAATTTAAAATGGATTACAGTGCGTACGAAAACAAACTGTAGTGAGTGATCTTGAAACTGCGTCTACGACAATTTTTTGATGTTTTATAACAGTGGAACATGCTTTGCCATTTTAGTTCCGTATCGCAACCGATACAGGCGAGTTCGGGTTATTTTTCCCCGCCAAGCACCAGCAGTGCAACGCTTCTCAAAGTACCCAATCCTCTTATAAAGCAAGAACAGCCATTGATAACAGCTGGAAGTTTCGAAGGGAATATTACGCCACCCGTAAACGTAAACTGCAGTCAAAGTCAGCACTATACCGAGGGAAATGGAACGACGACCACATCAAAACCTCTGGACTTGCAGTTGATGTCAAATGCATATGCGCATCACCAACAGTTCATATCATCATCTCATCATCATCAACAGGACGAACAAGTCCCGAGCTATTACGATTGCACTGATCACTCAAATCCCTCTAGTTTATGCTCCTCAGGCGAACTGCGAGTACAAAACCTTCAACAATCCGCGGTACCGCGGCTAACAGCAAACCACTCTACACCTGTCTCCCCAGCACAGTCGACCCAGATTCCCCCTTCAATCGGGTCTCAAAATCCAGACTACAACTGTGGCACTTGCTCGAAGTCATTCTCAACCAAGCTAAGACTGTCAAAACATCTCAAAACACACCTTTCTAACTACCCAGATGCAGTGTTCAAGTGCCGCATGTGTGAAAAAATATTTCGCACGAAAAGTACGCTAATTTGTCACGAAAAAGTACATGGCGAAGGGATCGACAATCGGTTTTCATGTGTCGAGTGTGGCAAGATCTTCGGCACGGGCGAGAAGCTGCAGGTGCATCGACGGTTGCACACGGGCGAAAAACCCTACCAGTGCAAGGTATGTATGAAGCACTTTAACCATCAATCGAATCTGATCGTTCACGCTCGCATACACGAAAAGGTGAAGAAGGCACTGAAGTGTGAAAGGTGCAGTAAAGTATTGGATAACGAGGAACGATTGGTCATTCATATGCGACTGCACACGGGGGAAAAACCGTATAAGTGCTCGTATTGCGACAAACGTTTCAATCACAAAAGCACGGTAAGCACACACGAAAAGGCGGCCCACATTGCAGCCAATTCGTTTCAGTGCAACCGGTGCCACAAGACATTCAATCAAAAGTGTCAGCTCCAGTACCACGAAAAGCTTCAGGAGGAACACATGATTGGCTGTGCGATGTGCGAAAAGGTATTTTGCTACAAGGCGAGCCATAAGGAGCACATGTTCAAAGTGCATTTTCCGCGACAAAAAAAAGACCAGAAAACCATGAGTGAACCAGTTCCAAGCGGTGGGAAAGGCAGCGGTGTGGGAAGGAACAAGTACAAATGCACAGTTTGCGATCGAAGATTTTACTATGCGCGAGCACTGGATGTGCACATGGGAGTGCACGATTCATCGTTAGACGTGAACGTACTGTACTTTTCCTGCAACTATTGTCCCGAAACATTCATCGACGACGATCTGTTACGGAAGCATGAGTCGGAACACACTGCCAACTGCACCACCAATTTCCTGTCTAATATTGGGCGGGGAATGAACGAAGCAGAGGAATCAGGGAGGAATAATCGGTGTGAAAAAAGAGATACTTTTTGTCCGCTGTGTTTCAAGCAGTTCGACGACCAGAACACGTTACTCGACCATCACAAGAGTCATCTCTGCTCGAATGCAGATTGCACCAAGTGTGGTCCGGCACGTCGAAACGAGCGTAACGTTACAATCAGCACACACGATGGTCTGGAGGATAAACGCGAAACGGTTTGCAACGTCTGCCACCGAGTGCTACCCACATTCGAACAATTTCAGAATCACTTTCACTACCATACGTCGCGTGTCCCATTCTACTGTTACCACTGCCGGGTGGAGTTTAACGACAAACGGGAGTTATACACGCACGCTAAGGCGCATCTACCACGTGTGTCGCAGTCCTACACGTGTAAAATATGTTCAAAGGTATTCTCGACGAAAGGAAACTTTAAGCGACATTTGAAATCACATGAAACCGTTCGGGCATTTGCCTGTGACCGTTGCTTTAAGCAGTATGACTATAAAAGTGCACTGGAAGCACATTTGAAACGATCACATGGAATCGCGTTGTAGACGTTTGGCAGAAGATATAGTATGCATACAGTTTAATGTTGAGTTAATAAAAATGGTATCAATAAAAATGTTACAGTCCACGTTAAAGAAAGACATGACAGATTATTGTTATTATTATTTTATTTAGAATGAACAGATCCGTATTATCTACATACGAGTGTTTCGGCTACAAAAACCAGACCGGATCCTCTAAAGTAATGTTATACGAATAGTAAAGCAATAAGAAACAGACATTTGTAAAAGCTTTTTAGTTTTCTTATAATATTATTCAATTCCTACGAACCATATGTACATTGTTTAAGTCCATAAATACTAATAAATACCTTATGCAGTACATTTAAATTGCGTAATTCAGGTGTACAAAATGCAAAATCGACCTAGCGTCCTTTTCGAACTGAATGTGATGCTAATCTAAAATTCAGCTCTTGTTATCGTTTTCAAATGCATGCATGATTTGCTCTATGCTTTGACCACGCGTCTCGGGAATAAAAATCGCATTAAACAGACCGGCCGAAAGGCAGACGGCGCTAAACATCCACATGCAACCATGGAGTCCTATAAGTTCAACCATCGCTGGGAAATATTTCACCACCAGGAAACTGATCGTCCAGAGAAATGCGGTGCAAAGAGATCCGCCCATACTTCGAACCTGTTATAAAGCAAGAATATTAGCAGTATTCGAAGTGTAGTAGAGTCCGCGCGACCACTTACATTTGGTGGAAGGATTTCCGAAAGAATGACGAACGTTAGTGGCAGCAAGCCAATGGAAGCAATGAAAATAACAAACGAAAGGCTCGCCACCGGTATCCAGTTGATGGCGCTAACATCGATGTGCTGACTTTTCAAGTAGCCGTGTGTCCCCATGACGAATAGACCGATCGTCGCCAAAAAGCTCGATACAATGTAGACGTGCTGGAATAGTTGAATTGTAGAAATTAGTTGTTCTTAGTCTAGTTAGTTAGGTTTTTGTTCCTTTTTCCCCTGCGAATCATTACCTTTCGTTGATATCGATCAACGATGATCGAGGATCCGTACGATCCAGTAATTTGAATAGCTCCCACCACAATAGCAGCCATGTTCGGATCGAGATCTGAACCCGCATCGGCGAATATTTGCGAGGTGTAATTAATCAGCGCAAAGCAGCCGGAAAGCTGATTCAGAGACACTAACACCAGACCGATTATCAAAGCTTTACGAGCCGGCGGCGAAGCTAAAGGAAAAAGTGTATTGAATCAATGCGCACGAAACATAAATTTAAGCACTTATAAGCCCTTTTAAATTGATAGGTGACACCCTTGGGGGCACGATCATGCAAAGTTTTTCAATACTTACAAAAAGCAGCCAACGAGACAGTGCTGTGCTCCGGACTGTCTTTTACGGTGGTCATCTGCATTTGCAATAGACCGTCCATTTCAGAGCGCAACATGTCTAGATGATCGGGCGTCGAGGTGTAACCGCGCAGATATTTTAGTGAACATTCCGCATCCCGTACTCGATTGCATCGAATCAAGTACATTGGCGTTTCGGGAAATTGAAAGAATATGACCAGGTAAGCAAGGGGTACTGTAGAAAGTACGTATGCTGTTAAATGGTACGACGTGTAGCTGCCCATCACAAACGAAATCAGTGTGCCAATGTTGAGGAAGAGTATGAAGAAGGAACCGAGTGTTCCTCTATTCCTGTTTTAATAACAACGTGGAAAGTTAGTGTTTTGAAACAGAAACCAGTAGCCTGCACTACGCTACCTGTCTTCAGCAATTTCCGTAATATACATGGGCACCAACAGGAAAACGCCGGATGCTCCCAAACCGGCTAGAATCCGAGCAAAGTATAATACTTCGACAGTGGTACCGAACGCCACACATGTCCAAAATCCTATCAATGGTACCGCTGTCGATAAGAGCGATGCTCTGCGACCAAATTTGTCTGCGCTCCAGCCAAACAAGAAGGTTCCACAGAAGGCACCAATGCACAACAGCGATGCAATCCATGTTGCCTGCACATCGGTTACCGGGCCGTGTTGCAGCGGCGAATCAGACGAGATTAGTAGTGGAAGAAAGGGCGACAGCCAGCCAATCGCGGTTCCTAAAGAAAGTGAAATTATGTTTGCTGGCAAAAAAATGTATAATTAATTGTAAGATAAGTCAGTGGACTCTGCACGATTATATCTTGCTTGTTCTTATGCGATTATCAGCCGTAGAAAAAAGGTCAACAACACGGCGTTTGAAGGGCACATGGTCTAAAAATTTCATATTCGAAAAATAGTTCCACCATCCATTCTCTTTTTAAGTTCGCGTTATGGCGCAAGCCTTCTATCTAACGCTGAATACTTCTTTTGCTTCTTCACCGCACTTCTCTTTCCAAGCCATCGAAGCATATCTTTAACAACAAAACGTTAGCCGCCATCAATCGAAATCGCTTTTAGAGCGGCAACCCGTTAAGGTTACAAGTTATCGGTACCCAACGTGCCAAGTGAAGCGGGCAGGGGTTCGTCCTTCGATGTGGTTCCGAAGATAATTCCCGTTACGCGCAACCCTGAATCATCGGTACAAGTAGCGTATACTACTACTGCTATTGCTTCGTAGGCACCTGACGATTAGTTTTACGGTATTCAGGTAGCAAGTAGATGTTGCTGAATGCTTTTGTTTACTTCGATGGAATTTTTAATCAAGTGTTTTGTCATTGACCTTTTTTATCACTTTGTTGCTATCTTCGTGCGTAATATGAAGCACATACAAATGATTAGAACCAAAAGTGTAGTGCTGTGCCACATAAACGGTTGATTATTAATTATTATTAAAAACTAATATTTTTTATTAAATCCAAGGATTTATTCAGTTTGTTCACGTTTGCTGTTCTCAAATGGTGTAATAAATCCTGCATGCCACCACAACAATGGATATTATAAACTAGCATTTCTCGCTCCTTTGCTTTCATACGAAAAGCAATTTTTTTAGTAGCCCGCTAGAGTTAGGGCACATTAACATGATATATACTCGTATAAATATTAATTGAATGATTTTACTAATCAAATTGATCACAATATGGATCTCTCTGGTTTCATAGATGATAACTAAAGTAAAATATCATGATAACTACGATGAATTTGGAATGCAATATACACAATAGAATGGGATACGGTACCTGATAGAGTATACTATAATTTAATTCGTGATTACTTCGTGTATAATGTTTTATTCGTTTAAAATCTTGCTTTGTAAATAAAGTGTTCTCTCAGGTTCGATCTCCAATCCAAACCAAGCTCGACAATGCTCGGTGCATATCGCATGTCTGGCTCGAAAAAAGGAAAATAAAGCATTTTTGCATTGACCATTGTTGATGCTAAGAATTGAGTTAACCTGTGAAAAAAACCTGACCCATAGTCAGATGTATTGTTTTGCATTTTCCCCTTAGATAAGGGCCTTTTCAGGGTGTGAGAAAAATCAGAGTGTGCATTTATGTGTTCGGACAATACGCAGTAACCTAACGTAAGTGTTCAGTATTATTGTTATTGTGTTGTACATGTGACTAATGTTGATGAGGATAAGGAGCACCATTGACCGTGGCACTTCACTAGCAACCTATATATTGTTATTCTACAGCATTGCCGATTCGGCAAGCGATTCGTGTAATGCGTTTGTATAGCTGCGTCGAAAGCCCCGAAACCAAATTAGGCCTCCAATAATTATAAACTAGTCGTCTTCTCCAACGACCGACGCTCCTAAACGTACGGTTATTGTTCATCGTGAACCTGAACACACCGTTTAATTATTTAACATGTTTACACCAGTGGCAAACATACAATGGTTAAGCTTCGAAATTTTCAATAATTCATTCAAGCATCGCGCTACATGATCACGACTGACAAAAAACAATCAATCGATAGCTGAAAAAAGAATTCGCTCTGTATTGCCGAATTATCACTTCAAATTAATACGTATATTCACTTCAACCAAAAGATTGATGTTTCACTGTACAATTTAACCATCCTTTTTATATAGACTTTTCGAATTCGAATATAATATCATTTCTAGCTATTAAAATCGCTCCATTGATGCAAATGTTCAATAAGTAGTATTTATTTTACTAGTTATTTACCCCCGATCGCTGCTAAGTACAACTTGTAGACCTTTCTGTCCGACGTAAGCGTTACTTGTGAAGAGGAAATTTTCTCAGCGGTCATTATGAAATCCAAAAACATTCAACAACTTGTTTCAACAATTTCTTTTTGCCCGTAACACTTTGTCCAATTAAAAATTGTGCTGTTCGACACCCGATGGCACCTTCAGTGTATCGGCGGCGTGTCTATTTAATGTTTTGTTCATAGACTTAAATGTTCCTCACTCACTAATCTCACTACTAGCCGCACGCTACTCACTGATCGCGATCACTGACTCCCTCCTCGATTTTCTACAGAACGATCCTCCTCCAGTGATAGATCGATGGTGAATGCTGAATCTAGAACCCACCCCAATGGTGTGCTTCGCGCGACGAATAACAGCTCATAGGCCGCCCGTTGCTAGTTCACACGGCTGTGCCGCATACACGAACTTTGTGTATTGTTTGCTGTAGGTGATTGTCACTAGCGTTAGTGCTAGTTATACTAACAAACTAGCCAGGCGCGCCGCTACTAATGCAGTTAAGCTTCTCTCTGTCAAGGTAAAGCGTATCCATCTACTAATTCCATGCCGGAAGAAAGGTGTCGTGCGTTGTTGTCATTAAAGTAGATATAGCGCTGGGTTTAACGTTCACTGAACTCTACCAGGGTGGTTGAGTGGTATTGCATACTGCTCCTGTGTTCCAATAGTAATAACCGCACAAGCCCAATAGATGAAAGGCCTAAGTTTTACTGTACACTGAAGAAAATCACAATGATAGTCAACACGGGCAATGCTAGAGTTTGATATATGAAGTGTTCAAGTGAAGTGTACACCAAGGTCACTGCGCGACAAGTGAATAATTCGACCACGCTAATGGTCCGCTAATAAGACATTCTTCTGAGAATAGCTCCATGAATTGAGCGAATTTTGTGCATCATCATCCGCTGCTTTGATGACTGAAACTTGCTGCCGAAGTTATCTTGCCCTCGTGGCATCGTCTTATACATATCTCTAAACGGATTGAACTTGAAACATGAATTTTGCAATCTAAAATTGAGTTACAATGTAGGCTACAAGTACTATCCAAGAAACAGATGAAACCATTTCCGGCGTTTCCGCTTTTTGATGCGACAAGTAATGGTATAAAATTCAACCGAGGGTTGATGGAACATAGAGTACCATCAGATCTCTGTGTATGCTGGACAGAGCACCTAGAGAATGGCCACGCGATGAACCTTCGGCCCGGTCGATGACTATAAAGCCGGATGATTTGCGTACGAAATGCTGAACAATACTGACGGACCACGACTTTCTGCTCAAGTAGCGCTTCATTCGTTCGCGTTGCTCGTCACTGTCGAAGAGAATGAGAGAATGAATGGTTGCACAAACATGAACCACGTATCAGATCAGGCCTGATGCAGAGAAATTGCATTATAACATAGGGAATGGTTAAAGACAGTTGGTGAATTCAGGCAAATTGTAGATTCCACTCAAAAACTTTTTTTTCGTCAAAAACCATTCGTCGCCCCATTTTTCGAAATCTTAAAATTCGGCGAAGTGCTTTTCTGCGACTGCATGTCACATGAAAGCAAATAGAGAATAATCTGACGGGATCTCGAGCAGGGGTGATAACGTTTCCCAATCAAGGGTTTTTATTTCGTTACTTATTTACTTACTTATCCGGCTACAACCGCCGAGCGGTCTTTGCCTGCTTCAGGGAACCTTTCCAGTACTCGCGGTCGAGAGTCTTCGTCCACCACATCTGGTTAACGGCCGATAGCGCGTCCCGGTCGACGCAATCTTTCCATCTCACAAGGGACCTACCACGCCGCATCTGTCCCTCTGGACGGCCTAAGAGGACTTTACGGGCTGGCTCGTCATCCGCCATTCTCATGACATGACCAGCCCAGCGAAGCCTGGCGAGACGCACACGCTGCACGACAGTGAGGTCGTCGTCGTACATTGCGTACAGCTCGCTGTTATTGCGACCCTCCATCGTCCCTCCTCACATACGGGGCCAAAAAACAATGTGAGCATCTTCCTTTCGGACGCGGCTAAGAGGGTTTCGTGAGTACTAGGATTATGAAGCTTCGACTGTCGCGGCACGATGTTAAAGAGAAGGCAAGCTAAGCCGTGCCCTTGTAACTGCCCCCTGGTGGCAGTAAAGGGGTTAGAGAGCTTTCCATCCACCTTCATCTAGCTTGTGACGTTGGTCATGGTCATTCCAACAAGTCTGGTAAGTTTGGCCGGTATTTCGAAACTAGTCATCGTCTCATACAATTTTTCTCTGGCTATGCTATCACTGTACTCAATCATCTTCTCCAAGGTCTGCCGCATGGTGAAGATCTGATCAGTGGTAGACTTTCCTCTTCTAAATCCTCCTTGATAGACGCTAACTATCTCATCAGCGTATGGGACTAGTCGTTCCTGGAGAACGAGGGAGAATATCTTATAGGCGTTATTGAGCACCGTTATAAAGTTATTGACCGGCGTTATTGAGCACCCTAAAGTTGCTACAAAGACTGTCCCCCTTTTTGTGTATGGGATAGAAGATGCCAAGATTCCAGTCACAAGGCATCGATTCGCTATCCCATACACATGCCTTTTTGCATTCCACAGTTTGAAGAAAATGTTGCAACGCATCTCGTATCGACACGAGCGGAGGTTACACAGAACTTTTATAAACATGGAACTACGCATACGCATCTGAGACATGGACTCTGTCCAAAACTGACGTAACCGTGTTAGCCGCGTCCGAGGGGAAGATGTTCAGATTTTGTATCCGTGAAGAAACTAATCATTTGGCAAATACGTTACCGGGAAACCTGGTCCTGGTCCGATATTTTTAGGTTTGAAAACAGATGGATGTCGCCAGAGGCCAAATCTAGTGAATACGGCGGATACCCCAACAATTCGAACTTTAATTCATGAATTTTTGTCATTTTCAAAATGCTCTTGTGACATTACCCTGATGAAAGAGGATGATTTTCTTCCGCAAACCGGGTCTTTTTCATATATTTTCTCTTTCAGTTGGTCTAAAATGTTACAAAAATAATCAAAATTTATTGTTTTACCAGTTTGCAAGTAATCCGCTGACAAAACCAATTCGGATACCAAAAACTGATGCCAACACCTTTTTGGGCGAATTCTGGACACGAAATCGTTCTGGACTCGAAGAATAACCGAAGAATACCACTCTTTAGCTTCTTGTTTTGATTCAGGGCCCCAGTGATAGACCCAAGCCTCATCCCTATTGAAGATTCAATGCACAAAAACCACTTTATCCTATCGAAAAGACTCTAAATGTTGCCGAGAAAGTTGCATTCGAATGCGTTTTTGTTCGGCACCCATTATGCACACAACTTTTTGAAACCCAATACTTCAGTCAAAATATTGGTAATACTCCTCAATGAGTTGGCTAGGCCTTATACTACACTGCTTTTCATAATGATAGCCTCACCCGATTTTTTAGACTGAGGCTAAGATAAAATGCTGAACCTATTTTTCGTAGATGAGGAATCAATTAGTTTTGCAAAAAAAATAATATCCATTGTTGGGTTTTCCGAAATAAAATTTTTTTTGGCTTAGGGAGCCGAAAAACGATAAAACGGCTGTTTCAAAATGATAGCCTCGCTTGTAAAAGTCAGTCCTAGTCCAGTCCTACTAAAAGTAGTTGAATTGTCAAGTAACTGAGTTTTGTTATCTCAGTAGTCTCGCATATTTCCTGTAGTCAATTGGCCATTTTGATTAAAAATGGGTCGTGGAACTCAATTGGGAGAAGGCGAAAAAACGAATATTGAAGCGTACCACAGTGTTGGAAAGTCAAATCGTGAAATAGCCTCATTAAACCTCACTAAAACGATCTCCAAAGGCTGTCAATAATTACTTGAAAGATCCATCGGAATATGGGACTCGGAAGTCATCTGGACGGCCAACACTACTTAACCCTCGAGATGAACGAAGAGTAGTTAAAGCTGCGTCTGACACTACGAAAAGTTGTCGGCGTATTAAAAGGGAATTGCATATGAATGTTAGCTATGCTACAATCTGGAAAACTCTTAGTTCCTCTGTCAGCAGAGAAGCATTGTCAGAGAATCAATGAGAAAAATTCCAGCAATGAAGACACACCACAAAGCAGCAAGATTGCAATTTGCGAACGAGCATATGTCATGGATAGATGAATGGAATTATGTAAGCTATCGATACATTGAGTTTTTTTTAAGTTCAGGTCGTTTGGAGTGACGAAAAGAAATTAAATCTCGATGGGCCGGATGGTTTTTGCCACTACTGGCGAGATTTGAGACGGGAACCTCGCTTTTTTAGACGACGGAATTATGGCGGAGGTTCCATCATGGTATGGGGTGCGTTTAGCAGCCAAGCTAAATGTAATTTAGCAAAAGTTCCTTCACGAATGAACAGTGAAGGGTATATAGCCGTTCTGGAGAGTAGTTTGAAGCCATACCTGCATCGTTTCAACCACCACCAGCTAATTTTACAGGAGGATAATGCAACTTTCCATGCAAATAGGGCAACAAAAACTTACTTACCTTTGGAAGTAAATTTAATGACCTGGCCGGCTGTTTCTCCAGATCTCAACCCTATTGAGAATGTTTGGGGAATTCCAGTTCGACAGATCTATGCGAATTACAAGCAGTACGAAAACATACAGACGCTTGAAGTGGCGATTAGAAATGCTTGGCGTTCTCTGTCGATGAACGTCCTAAAAAACCTATCCGAAAGTATGCCAAAACGTATATTTTAAGTAATAAATCGTAAAAAAGAGGCCACTGAATATTAAAACATCATAATTTTCATTCATTTGTACTGGGCGGCTCTATTTTCTTGAATAATACATAATGAGGCTATCATTTTGAAACAGCCGTTTTTTCGTTTTTTGGCTCCCTAAGTCAAAATAATTTTTATTTCGGAAAATCAAACAATGGATATTATTTCTTTTGCAAAACTAATTGATTCCTCATCTACGAAAAATAGGTTCAGCGTTTTATCTTAGCCTCAGTCAGGAAAAACGGGTGAGGCTATCATTATGAAAAGCAGTGTATTTCTCTTTAAGTGATTAGACGATTTTCCAATACGATATCCTGTATTTTTTTACGATTTCAGGTGTTGTGTCTGTTTTTTTAGGTTTTTGACATGGATCGTCTTGAAGGCCGTGTTTAAACTCAGAAATCCCCCTTTTAACCACCTAATTAAAGGTAAAGAGTCCTTATACTCTGTCAACATACGCCCTTAAATTTCCTTTGCTTGTAAACCTCCCAAAAATACAAATTCAATCGCTGCAAGATACTTGATTTTTTCCGTTGTGAAAAATACTGCGAAATGTCGATACTAAATGGCTTGTAAAAAAAATTAAGAGACCGATTTCAATGAAACTTCATATACGTTCATATGAAGAGTGTACCATTATGACAAAAATAAATTGAGGTCGTAACAGCGCCCTATGGTATCGAACGTCAAAGCTCAGTATACAACATAGTATGTTACAGCTCTCTACAACGGGGTCGAGGCGTAGGGAAGGAGAGCCTTTAGGCTAGTGGTCTCAAACTCGCGGCCCGCGGCCACGCCCGCGGAGTATATAATTACATTATACCAGTCAAAATAGTCCGCAATAAATCACAACAAAATGTTCTTATCGGTTCAGCTGCCGGCACAGAAAAGACCGATACGATTGATTTCAATCCAAACCAAATCAGGGTGTGTAAAATTTTATGGAAAAACATTTTCTTTATGTGGTGCGGCCCGCTGACTAGCTGTTGCTTTCCACTGCGGCCCGCTGACTATTCCCATTCTGATAAATCATCGTAAGCGAAATCTTTCTTTGTTGCATACGACTCTCCGTGCGCAAATCGGGCTCATATTTGAAAGCAAGAAGTGTGAAAGCGCGGTAATTTTGGTGATTCATACTGAATAAAGTAAGCCGCTGTATACTCTTTCATTGCTTTACCCTGTAAGTGTATCAACTCAACACTACAAGCAAACTTAAATTTAATTTAAGAAGCAAGTTGAAATGCTTACGTTAATTGATATGTGATAATCCAATATTTCTTTTGTCAGAAGACAATGTTTGCCATATTTTTAAATTGATTTAAATGTGGTACAATTTTTTTATATTTGATTTTATGTTAAATTTATTTTATTGTTAATTACCATTTTGCATGAACACTGCTTGTTCCTCCTTTCTTCCTTTGTGTCTAAACCACTCTGGGCAGCTATTTCTACTACATTGGTTTGAGTTCCTAAATTTCTTATTCATGTATCTTTTATAACCAGTCCTGAGATTTTATTACGTTCTCAACATCGTAACTAGATCCCGTCTTCGGCGAGGTGCACAGAGGACTCTAGTACCACCTCCTCGTATGCTGCCACCATGCTGCAAAGCGACTATAGGAACGAGGCAATGCTGCGTTTATGTTTTGAATTGTAAGAAATGTTAAATTTAGCTATCTTTCTTACCTACTGCAAATAGTAAGATCGTTTTTGTTAGGTTTTCTCATTGTATTACAATCAATATTGTTACTATTAGCATTAATATAATTTATGATAATATAATAGGTGCTTGATGGGCACCACGTAAATGTTTAACACACAATATTTGGGCCAACTGTATGGGCGACTCCGAAATCGGGTGTATTATATTCCAAGAAAATTCGCGTGAAAAACTAAGGAGCAGCAGGAATGATGCACGTATTGCAACAATATTCGTGATTATGTTTCTACGAGTGTTGTTCAACGAACAGTGCATACTCGGCACAGTGACGCAGGATGTTAACTTTAACATCAGTGTGTTCTCTTTTTCTGTAATGCCGCCTCTTTATCTCAGAACAATGTATTTTTTTACAGTATGCAAAATCGTTTGAAAGGGCATAACATAAAAAATTGGAAGAGCATTCGAATTTGGCGTTTTCTGGTATTTATGGTTTTTCGTGTTACGGTGTTGTATTTTACCTTTCATTGTGCCCAAAGAAAATTTGTAATCCCAAAAGCACAGAAAAAAATGGAAGAAGCAGGTTTGATATTTTCTTCAGCTTAAGCTACGAGTAACCAAAAAGTATGGTTTTGTATTCCTATACCTTATGCCTTTCGTTTTATCGTTATACTAATACTGATAAAAATATATATGCACAGTTTGTTTTCTTGTATTTCGTTAACCAAAAGTCACAGAATAAGTTACGTCTATCAATGCAATAGTCTCAGTTTTACTTTACTGTAGTCCCATAAGCTATACTATGGTTTAACACTGCTATGGTTTTATTTATTTAGTTTTCCTTTGCTTTTAAATGTACTTCAGGGTATTCATTAAAGCGGGGGCATTGCTAGAATGATTAGTGTCATAGTGTATACTTCCTCGTTCAAACTTTTCTTTCATTTCATTTAGAGAGCAATCTCACATTTTGTAATATTTCGCTATCCTAATGTCTAAGCTTAACTAAAACTGGTTGTCGTAATCACACTAAGAGAATGGAGGTAGGTGAAAAATAATGGAAAATACCGATGGTAGTAAATATATAAAATTAAGTGTCACAACAAAGTATGAGGAGCTCAACGAACAATCAATAAAACGATTCTGTCCTCTGCTAATTATTAAAGAAATGTTATGTAAAATCCAACCTTTTCTCTTTTGTTTGTCTTTGTTTTGCTTGTATCTCATTGGGGAATTATGTGGCACGTTCAAGAAATGCAATAGATTCATGAGATTAACAATACAAATATGGTTCTCTATAAAGTGTCTTGCTGTTGGTTTACAATGCGATGCGCAGTGGCATGGTTCGGGTTGCTTTCTTAAAATCAGTACGTTTCTTTTTCAATTTGTATTATTTGGCATTTGATAATTCTATCGTTCGCTTCGATTCGGTCGGGAACTTGTTCACTATGCTTTTAATTTATTTAGTTTATTATTTTACAGTCCCACTTTCTCATTTCATATCTTATCGTCTCCTAAATAACGTCTATAGCTTCTTATAGGATTTAACTATCTCTTTGCATACTCTTTGCAACTGTAATCGTCGAAAACTTCCAAGGGCTGGTATATCCGTTTTTTAAGTTTGCATTTTCTTTTTACATTGTGAAAGAATCGTCGCTGTTGTGGGAACATAGAACTCTGGTAATACAGAAACAAACCTTAAATACAACTGACTGCTACTGAGATCAATTCCTTGTCGTAAAAGACGTGTATTGGCATGTTGTACTTAGCTAGACCCAGATGGAAACTTTAATTTCGGCATTTTGGTTCAACCCACAACAAGGCCCCATAACAAACCAAAAGAAAGAGAAGTGAACTTGAATGCTAAGAAAATTAATTCAAGCCTGTGAAATCCTAACAATAATAATCTGTGCATCAAATAAGAGACCAACATTGAAATATAGAACGTAACATTTAAACAATAAACATCAAAACGAAAGTGGACAGTTGATGCAATTCTGAATTACAATATATACACATGATTTACTTTAAACTTTTCCACATGAAATTTGTTCTACTTCGGCTTTTATCAATTAATGCATTTTAAGCCAAAGTACTTAGTAGCCAATGCATATGACTTCATAGAACTTTATGACAAAGATAGTCGCGACAATGATTGATCAAATTTGTTACCCTACCTAGTAATTAGAAATTAAATATTCGTCTTATCTATGAGAACAGACATATTTTCATCAAAATAAAATATTATTGGAAAAAGAAAAGCTACGCTTGTATACGCATGTATAAATATACAAACAGCGAGGGCACGGTGAGAACAATCGGAGCTTTTAAATAATGTTTGTAGTGGGAACATACGTTAGCGGTGTTTTTTGTTTCGTATAGGCTTATAAATTGTTGCAGCTATGGTACGGTAGGGTAAGATAAGGTAATAAGCTAAGAACCGTGACATAAATGTCTACTTTAAACGAACTGGAAACGTTGTCGAACCTGTCGAACGAGTTTTTTTTTGCCCTTGTAAGCAATCGTTATGTTTTCAATCAAACGAGAAAAGTGGGCTGGTCCATCGCGTGCCAACATGAAGGTGTCGCGCGCTTTGCTAAGGAAATCAATAAAATCACTGTAATGACGCGGTGAGATGTGTGACAACCTGAAAAGATAATAAAATACAACATTTTCAAATTGGAAATTCATATTAAGTCCTTGATTAGTAATTGACTGATAGTTACCGTGAGTGAGTAGTATTCACATAAGCGGAAACTGCTGCTTCCAGCAATTGATTAAGTGGTTCTCGATCGTAACTAAGCTTGATGCATTGTCTCAAATTATTTCCTGAAAGAAGAAGAGTATTTAACACACAAAAAACTAAAATTGATTTTTCGTTAATGAAAAATAGCGAAAAACTTTTCGTTCTTCACAACTACTACCACTTTTCGCTTTGTATTTATAAAATTTTGGAATAAAACACATAAATAGTTATCTTAAATTCATTAGTAGAAAAAGTAGAACCGATATTGGTGATAAAATTTAAAAATTTGTAAGAACGTGACGTTTTCCATGAAACATGCACTATCACGACCCATGCATAGTGTTTTATGCGAAATGTGAAATTTGTGGGGTATTTATTATGTTATGTGAAATTAGCTGTCGGTTTTTTTTAGAAGAACGGACCGGACCGTATTTATTATATATCGTTGTGTCAAGAAAAATTTATGCGTAGAAGGAAAATATAGCGGAACTGAACTCTGTCTTCGTTTTAATAATATGTTGAAATAACATTGCCCGCGTATTAGCTATTGCGTTAACTACGCGTTAACTATTAGGAGGCCCAGCGGTTCGAATCCCGAGACCGGTTGTCACACCGCTGGCCATGGATTCGATTCCCGATACCGGCGTGACATGGGGGTTGGCTGGCGCGGGGCCAACAACCACCCGTAAAAAACACCGTTACACCGTGCAGTTCACGTTTTGTTTATAAACAAATGCATAATCCAACATAATAGCGTAAACTTACCGCGACCATGAGCCCCAAAGTTGTGCAAACCAGGTGTCGGAACACTACATCTTCGCAAGATGTCCGATAACACAGTGGCGCATTGTACGTTTTTAATCACCAACGGAATCATTTTAGATAATTCCGCTTTACCGAGTGAATGTGACAACGCACATGCCCAATGGATGTCATTTATAGCCGGGTGCGTATCCTGGTTGTATGCTAGCTGCACGTTCTTCATAGCTAACATTGCCAAATTGTAAGCCCGTGCAGGATATCCACGATGTTCCATATATCTAAAATCATAAAGACAATGTCAGATAAACAAAAAACTATTGACATCTCCATAGATCCGATGTTGTGTTATAAAAGTAATAAATAATTGTAAACCTACCTTGCGATGGTAAAGAGCTGACTAGATGTCATAATGTGAGTGGCTGCATCGATGACAATATGGTAAGCCGTTTCAAAGGCCATAGCATCATTTTCGCATAACGTCAGAGCATTCAGCGCACAGTTCGGCGGATCTTTTGTTGCGCACTGTAAAGCTAGCGTTCGTGCACAATTTGAGAGCTCATCTTGCTGCCGGAAATTGAGATTCAGTCTCATGATTGTAGAGTGTGACATAATCGTTGTCGCAACCGGCCCGGTCGCTTCCGTTGGCGTGAACAAATGGTACCTGCCGGAAAAGAAACGAACCACTTAAAAAGAGCACTATCGCCACCGCAACGCCAATGTAAGCACATACCAATTTTGCATAATCGAAAGAAGGGCGTCGATACCGACGTGTGAAGCACAAGTGACCAACCATCGAACCATTTCACGACGTCGCCAATTAAGGCAGGTGAGAGTCATACGCATAACCTGGAGACCCAACTCGAAGGCCACTCCCAGCAGTGTTTGGCTTCGCTGGCCATTATCTGGAGTAGCAAAGCGAAATGCATCCTGGGCAAGCTAGAAAAAGAATTGAAGACCATATGTATAAAATAATTCTGAGAAAGGTTGAATCGAAATTTTTTTCAGCGTTCATAATTATTTTAGGCTCTGTCTAACACAACATATGATGTCAACAAAATTCTAATTATTCCCGTTTAAAATTTAATGCAATGCAATCATGCAATGCGTACAGCAGCTCCCTATTGGAATGGCTTCTCCATTGTCCCTTCGGAACACACGTGGCCAAACGTCAATCCTCTTCGCCAAACCTCTTCCTCTAGAACAAGGGGTTTCGCCATTTTTTGATGAAGTCAATGTCGCAGGATGGCGAAAGGTTCTACATATATAAAAATGAGCGTTTGTCTGCCTGAACCAATTTGCGTGAAATTTTGGGAATTTGCGTGAAAAAGAAATTTTTGACCACCCCCGGGGAAGGTAGGCTCCCATACAAACGTAACATGAAATTCAGCATAATTCGGGTTGTTTTCGAGCAAATTGAACCACATTCTGCAGGTGGAAGTCTTGGGGAAGGGCAAACGTACGGGAGAATGTTTGAAACCCGTTTGAAGACAAAATCTTGATTGAGAAGTTTTAATGCATCCAACGTATAATTTGGACCTTGCACACCAAGCGATTGACACCTTTTTCGCGCATTACAAAGTTTCTTGAATGATGAAAAATTGAGATCAAGAAAGCATTGTGAAAAAAGGCAAACCTGGCTACCTTCTTTAAACCTGGCAAAGGCTACCTTGAAAAAGGCAACACATATTCCAACAAAACGTAGCATATTCGGACGCAAATCGGACAATTCAAGGAATCTTAAATAAAGCTTTGAAGTACACGCATAATGGATGGAATAATCCATTACTTTTTCCCCAGCCTTACAAATAAGAATTGGCAGCAATGCTTGATCAGAATGCATGTCAGACGCAAAAAGGGCTTGCAGAGCTTGTTAGGAGTTGACCACACGGCAAACACTTGAATGTCATGGGGGAATGATAAAAAAAAATATATTAAAAACAAGAAAACGGAATTTGCGAGTTACTGCTTGCACCCGATCAAAAGCGCTGCGCAAAACCGATCAAAACCCATCTCGAAAATGTCGAATGGAACTGTCCCATCCCAACCCAGATATTTCTCTTTCGGACCATTACTTTTTCCGTTGCATGAGTAACGATTTGGGAGCACGACAACGATCCACTTCTTATGAAAGTGTTGAAAAATAGATCTCTGATTGGATCACTTTTAAAGACGGGGAGTTCTATCAACCCTGAATCCGGGCATTACCTAAAAGATGGGAGAAAGTAGTATCTGACGACGGACAATACTTTCATCACAGTATGTTTTGTTAATGTAGCTAGGGTACGATTGTCGAATAAAATCCGCATGAATTAATTCAGAGTCCTAATATTTTGTTACATACTTGGTTTCAATTGTAATTGGTTTCAGATTTGCAAAAAACGATTGATATCTGTAACTACTTGCTAAATAAATGAATAAATGATGCAGTTCAAAAATACATGAATGCATAATGCAACAACTAAGAGCACGAAATTTAGTACGCAACCCTTACCTTGAACAGATGAGAGCTGCTATGAATGTTGCGACGTGCATTTTGCAGCACAGCCGAAAGTCGTTTGGTATCACCTTTCGCCGCACTTAGCATCGTCGAACTAAGGGAGCATTGCTGTGTTTCCAGATGACCGAGTGTCCACCAGCGCGGGTACGGAGAGTGCATAAAGTTGTTGTGCTGAAGCTCAATTCCATTCACCGATCCTTCGTTTATGTTCTCCAGTATCGGAAAGCGCATCGCCCGTAAACCAATGTCAAATGCTAGGTCCGAATGTTGATTAAGCAGCGAAGCAAACAGAAATCGTGCCAAAGTATGCATAGGCACCGACTCGGGGTGTATCATTTCACCGAGTCCACTGGTCGGGCCTGCATCAAGCAGCTGTAGACTGAGCTTGCGTAATACGCCGACCAGCACAGCATCCAAATCAATACTGCGCAGCCGTTGGATCAGCTGGTCTTGCTGCTTGCAGATCACATGTTGCGCATAAAGACCGTGCGGCATGATGCGCTGTTTGCTAAGCGCCAGAATGGCTGCCTCAAAGGCAAGCGTGAGATAGGTTTCATTGCGATCGACAGAATCAGCGATCGGATGGTGCCGATACTTTGGTGTTATTATGTTGATGTCTTCAGGTGCAGCTAAATTACCATTTCCTCCCCCCGCTATTCCAGCAGCCCCGCCTGCAGCGTCGAACGCCATGCGGTTTACTTCGTTCATTTGCATCGTCATCGCCTCTGACATTAGAGATGCCTCCGTTAGACAGTCAAAAATGCATGCGATCGCATCTAGTGGGAATTCCACTTCACATCCGACGCTACAGTCTATACACTTTGCAAGACAGTTTGCCTTTCGGTTTATCTTAATAGGATCCAGCGAAACCGTCAAACAACCCGTCGCAGTGGCAGTGCCATCATTCGATGCAGTACGATTGTGTGTGGAGCTACCGTTGCTGCTATTACCATCACTGGCGTTACTGTTACTAGAAGAATGCGGTTTTCCTTTGGCTTGCGTCAAAGGACAGTCGTCTCTGTGATGATGTGCTGACAAATCGGAATCGTTACCACTGAACGAACCAGCCATTACCCGATCAAAAGATTTTGAAGATGAGGAGCCAGGGTTACCAGGTGGGAGCGTTTGGTGTTGGTGCTGGTGACCTGACGCTGGGTGGACTGCAGAAGAGGATGATGAGCTGGACGATCCGGCGACATTTGCATAAAATCCTAAACTATACATGGTTGCCGACGACGACGAACTGTGCGCGGAGCATCCATTACACTTTCCCAGAGCAGCCACTTGGAAAGCCTGAGAAGGACCACTACACGGAGATGGCGGACGGGGTTGCGGTGCAAAGTTATGGTGCGAAGGATGATGGGACATTGCCAGAGAGCAACAGATCGGTTTTATACAGCATGATACACTGGTGCCCATCGGTGTTGATCTTGTTTCCAGCGAATGGTACACGGGGGCGACGACGGGAATTGGTTGTAAAGCGTCGTCTTTGTGTATAGGACAATTACACTTTGCTGGAAAAGATACAGCAGAGGCTGACGATGATGGTGCTAACGAAGACGAAGACGAGGAGCTGCTGGAAGGCACCGACGATGCAGAGGAGCTGCTGGAAGAATTCGACGACGACGACGAAGACAGCGAAAACGATGCAGGTATTGATGATCCTGATGATGTAGTAGACGATGTTGATATTGATGGTCCTGAACTAGTCGTAGATATATGTATAGACGATGTCGACGAACCACCAGAAACAGAAGCAGCTACGGCTGTGGTGGTGGTAGTGGAGAATTTAGAACCTGTAGCCGATGAACTCGATGAACCACGAGATATTGACGGTATTGGTTGAGCTCCGCTCGTCGGCGGATGAGAATGACGAACGCTTACGGGAACAATCATTTGCGGCCCCTGTTGTTGATTATGATTGTGATGGAGATGATGTGTTTGCTGTGGTTGCTGTGGTTGCTGTTGTTGCGGATGGTGATGGTGATGCGACGGTGGAGGTGCTCCCGAAAATTTCACATATCGGAAATCACGACTAGAATGTGGTTGTTGTGGTGGTGGTGTCTGCTGGTGATGATGTTGATGGTGATGACTGCTTCCAGGCTGCGATGAGCAATGTTGCATTTTGCGGTACACTTCCGTTGTTTGCGGAAGCGGCATGGTAACGTATGAGTTACATTTCGACGAGTTACAAATAATTCCAGACGAACGATGAATACGTTGCACACCTCCCCCCTGCAATGGTGGCGCTAGTGTTTGATTTGGTTGTGCATGATGTCCATTGAGGCCTCCAGTGCTACTGCAACCTACTATTACGGCTTGCACAGAACCAGCATTATGCTTTGAGGAATTAGAGCCAACCGATTCATAGTAGCATTTGATTTGCAAACACTTAGAACAATCTTTCTTCATCGGTACTGGCATATGCTCTGACAACATTGCAGATGTTGGTGGAGGTGGTGGGGGAAGTGCAGGTGGAAACATCGGTGTGTGGCGATGAGTTTGACACTGACAACCTGGTCTTATACCTGACGAAGTCGACGGTTGTGGCGGCGGCTGGTTGTGAAGATGTTGGTGCTGAGGGCGTTGGTGAAATATGGGCTGCTGCTGCTGTTGCATCGTGCCAGAATTTAGTGCACCGCCAGCCACTGAAGAAGAAGGCAGTGTTTGTAGGAAGTTCATGGGAATATTGTGGCTAGAACTTTTGCTACTGCTACAAGTTAGTGACTCCTTTCTACATCCTGACTGCTGCTCATTAAACGAAAGCAACGGTTTCGATGGAAGCGAACAATTACAACGCGACGTCTGTGAACTAGTGGAACTTCCAGCAGAACCAGTTTCTTGGTGTGCTTGTGGTAGTTGGGGCTGTTGAGGAAGTTTAGGCTTGTTACGTAGCCAAAGGGCTTGAGCTTCTCGTTGAATTTCACGCATTGTTCGAACCACACTCACCGAAAGTCTTAAGGCGGCTTCCATGTGGCCATGAGAACGCAAAGAATCGATCCGAGCTGCAGTCATGGATATCTTCTCATGCCATAGTGGCTGGCCGTCATTGTTGAAGTTGGACTTGGCACACGGATGGTTCGTGGTAGGGATTTTACTAGAACCAGCGATTTGCACCGAATTGCGGCTCGACAAACGGTAGCTATCCGACTCGAGAATGCGCTTGAGGTGCTCATTGTCCCATGTCATGTTGACGGCGTCGAGCGCCTTGTGAAAGATCGTTCTTGGGGTCTTGTTCGCACTTTTGCTAACCCACGAACCATTGTTCAGCTTTAACCGCTTGCACGGTCTTCCCGCAACAGGTCCATGGTTACCGTCAGCCACGTTCACGGGTTTCACTCGACTACCGGCTTCTGCTACTTCTCCTGCTGTTGGTGCTGCTGAAGATCCCGATGCTCCCGAACCATTCACCAGAACAATTGGTTCGTCTTCCATGCTAGCGCGCCTTGAACTAGCTCTAGCCTCTGAATCAAGCAACGCAGCATCTATTTCCCTCGCGTCATTCGCTCCAATATCATCTTTAGCTAGAAAGACTTTGTCATCCTTGATTTCATTATGAAATGCACGTGCCATTCCACTCGGTCCAGCCATTTCATAATCATCATCCAAGATCATCTTATTACACACTGATTTTCCTTTGCTTATATCACACTCATCGCAATCGTCATCAACAACCGCCTTCTTGTCCGTCGGATCATGAAGGTGCCGATTCAGTCCCGAGGGCCCGGGCGTTACGAAATTCGTCTCACGAACTTTCTGATTATTGCACAGGCCATCAATCAGCAACGACGTCGAAGAGGAGGATGTTTCAGACTCTGGGATACCATCGATCCCTTCTTCCCTCGCTTCGGTAAGCTTCGGTGTTCTCGTTTCGTTCGTCTGGCTTTCCCGACCGGCCGCCGCAAGGCCAGAATCGTCTTCCTCATCCTTAGAAAGATCGACGCCATCTTGATTTGCTTCTTCGGTCTCATCGAAACTTGGTGTAGCTCCGACGGATACCGCAGCCGCAGCCGAAGCAGCAACACAGTCGAAAAATTTCTTAGGTTTAATATCGTCTAAAAACACTGGCCGATTGCATTCGCACTTATCCTCTCCGCAGATGCACGGGTTCTGGAAGAATCCTACCGTTCTGTTCACTTGCGGACCACCGGAACCGTTTGCACCAAGCAACGCCACGCCACCGACGACTTGACCACTGCCGGAAGCATTAGCAATCCCAGGACGCAACGACGCATCTTCAACCCCGTCAACGTCCATCGATTCTCGCGAACTATCATCGTTTTCTGGTATCAGTACCGGTAACCGATCATCTTCAGCAACGTTCAGTAAGTTGAGGTTCATAAAATTACGTACTTCGCTACTCTCTTCGTCCCGGTTAGGTCTCTTTCGTCGAACATCACCCACTACTCCAGCCGCATCGGAAAAGTTTATGTCCTGAAGAATATTGTGCACCTGATCGACATCTTCAAGCGCGATCCCTCGCCGATCGCCGTGTGGGTCTTCTACTTCGTGTGCACCACCGTCATCGTCGTTGCCATTACCGTCCTCCTCTACCCCAGCATCGACACCCTCTTCCCCTTCTTCCTCATTGGCTTCGTCCATCTCCTCTTCGGAGTCTGAGTCAGTCTCGGAACTATCGTATTGATCATTCCCGCCGTGATGATTCGCATCCCGATTGCCATCCGCTACACGGCCACTACCACGATTATTCATCGCGCCATAGCGATGGTGAATGTGGGCATGATTGCGATGCATATTATGAACTCCGGCATCATTCGGCTGATTATTATTTTGTAACTGATGCTGCTGTTGCTGTTGGTAGTGGTGATGGTTATGGTTATAATACATCATGTTGCGAAGATTATTTTCACGAAAAAAACGATTCCTATCGCGTTCCCTTTCACGATTTGAACGATCACGAACGCTTTCTCGGCTTGATGGCGTAGTGCGAAGATCAGGATCTTCCTGAGGACACACTTCATTCTTGGACCACTTTTCTAGCAGCATCTTCCAGTGTAGTCGTTCGGTGTGTGTCGACTTCGGGTTCAGCACGATGCATACCCAAAGCGCACCCAGCTGATCCCAAAGCTGGCGACACTTATCCGTCATAGGTGTACCGTGATTCTTCCACAACACCAACCTCGGATCACTGAGAAACTGCTCCGTGATGAGCGTTAGCATTCGAGCCCCGTTCGAGTCTTGCGCTCGTAACATCTCGCGCACCTTTCCAAACAATGAGTTGAGGTGTTTGCTGCTATAGTAGTAGCTACCCTGACCAAGGTAGGTTTTCACCGCCTCGCAAACCTGCGTCTCATCCAAATGCCACGAGTGATCATCGTCCTTAGAAGCGCCGGCGGTCGGATCTGGTGCACCGCATATCGAATTAATCTCCGATCGCTGCTGGAGAATTTCATCCGCCAACCGCTGAGCCGTCGGTAGAACCTCCGTGTGATGTTCCGCTATCAGGTATTGAATAAACTTTTGCAGCTGCTGTCGGTTCATCTGCAGCAGCGTCTCTGAAATCGGTACGCGCAACTTTACCGTGTCCGCATTTCGTATACGATAGAGCGCGAGGGCTACGACGTGATGACACCAGAATATGTCCTTCGTATCGCAGCTACAGGTTACGGACGTTATCTTACATCTAGGCGCGTGAGATGGTAAAACGTAAAAAAAATAAGTGGAAAGACATACAACTTTACCGAATCTTCAATGCTTACCGATCGAAGCTAACGGAAACTTTGAACTTTTTGTTCTCATCGAACCCAACATTACCACCTCCTGCACCTTGCCCTTGGCCTGCCAGAGAAAGATTGAACGCATCTCGATGATCCAAATTGGCAGCACCATTGCCATACTGGTGTACAACGAGAGGCAACTGTTGTGCCATCGGGTGCGGTGCAATAACATGTGCTAAATGTGCCCCGGGTGGAGGTTGCGGCACTCCATTCGCTGGTGCTCCTGCGGCCGCTACCGCCAAGCCTCCCAGCTGTGGTTGTCCCAGACCGATCGGACGACCGATCGGTGGGCCAGGTGGTGGCGACAATGCTGGTGGTGGTGGCGGTTGGGCGTGATGATTGTGTGGAATCTGCTGGTGTTGTTGCTGGTGATGGTTAGGATTATGATGGTAATTGTTGTTGTAATGATTTGGATTCGCCGTCGGCACTGGAAAGCTGGCTTCATTATTGTGGTTTCCGGAAGACGACACTAGACTGTTGTTGTTGGCGATGTTATTGCCATTAACCTGCCGTTCATTTGGACTTGGTGGATGTGACCATACAATTCCACTCAGATGGAAGCCAACCTGAAGGACACTCTCCACGCAACCGGTTTCAACCAGCTTAAGTCCAGTGCAAAAACTAAGACTTTGCGACTCCACCGAATTAATTGATGATACCCTATTGGAGTAAACATAATGAAAAAGAGCCGTAAAGTGTTGCAATTGCTAAATAAATGCTTGATATTCTTTGATCAGATAATGATGTTTATCGGGCAGCATGAAGGCTATATTGTGCTGTTGTTTACTCTAACCATTTGCAAATATTAAACTCACCTCGACAAGGAACTGTACATGCAAATGTCCTTTTCGTTGCGTGGAAAGGACCAGAACACGATACGCCTCTGAACCGGCTCTGGTATGCGGTCGTACCGTTCCTCGATCTTCTGGAATGGCTCATTTTGTGCAACAATCCGAGCGGTTATGTCCAACAACGAATACGGTTGATGGTACGGGCCATGGGATTTGGCCGTCGTGCTACTACTTTTGCTACAATTCGATGATTTAGTTGGAAATCTGCTGCAGCAAAACATTCTAGTGTTGCTTCAAGTGGGGTATAATGTATTACTACCGAAATAAGCCACGAAGGACACCGTCGCCCGTTGGACGTTTTTATACAATGATGGCCTCTCTGTAATCGGTGTCGTATGTTTTGGCAGTAACAGCACTGCGCGGCACAAAATATTAATACTTCATGTCGCACTTCCTTTCATCACCATCTTTTCAACAGCCGTCGTCGACGTCGTATCTACAGTCGCAATCTTCGAATCTATAGAAATTATAAAAAGTGAAAAAGATTTAAAAAATTATTTAACAAATGTAAGCATATTATAAGGAAACGCTAAATATCTTGAATCATAAATAGTACGTAAAGAACAAGTAATATACAGTGTGTAGCACACAAGCAAGTAAAACGTAGTATGTTCCAAGCATCATCTGAGCCAGAGTGAGTAACTTGCACCAAGTAAACACCGCCGGTTAGTTTAAACAATTAGTTCGGAACCACAAACTCAAAGATTGAAGAATTTGAATTTGAATTAAAATGGGTTTGATGATTGTTTACAGAACACATTTACGACTTCAAAATCGTACAACCACAAAAAACACGTTGTGGTGAAAAAATAATGAACTTTACTGCATGCCCCGAACAATAAAGCACATATGCTCCTTACGTTGCTCATACGTTGCGATCTACGTGGGCAGGCAGATGTGACTCTCGTATCCTCTCACTAGTATAAACAGTTGTGCGTGAATTATATCGTAAGACACCAGAGCGATTTCTGCAATATTTGAAGCTGTGGTATTATATTGTCTGTGTAGCGACCTCGTCATAATACGAATTCGAGCAGTCGAGTAGTGTTTTAAAAAAAATCGTCAAGTTTTCATTGACAAGGTTTTCTCCGCACAATCGGAGATTACTCCAGTTAGTTCATCTTTAACACTCAACTCATTCAGAAGCATAATACAAGTCTTCCCGATCACAAAAATAAAAAATAAGAAATATTAGGTAGTCTAAAAAGAAATCCATTATTTTTGCGTGTACTTCAAAACATTATTTAAGATACTTTTAATTGTCCGATTTTCGTCAAATATGCACCGTTTTGTTGGAAAATTTGTTGTCTTTTTAAAAATACCTTCATAATGCCTCTCTTGTAAAAGGCTTAGTTGTTATTGGCGAAAAACTCGAGCAATCCATTTTCACAATCCTTTTTTGATCTCAAGTTTTCACCACTCAGGAAATTTTGTAATGCGCGAAAAAGGTGTCAATCGCTTGGTGCAAGGTCCGGTCTATACGTTGGATGCATTAAAACTTTCCAACCAAGCTCCCGGACATTCTGGCGAGTCCCTAAAGACGTGTGTGACATTTCGTTGTCCTGGTGGAACACAAAACCCCTTTCGTTGGCCGATTCTGGTCGTTTCTGGTCAATTGCAAGTTTCGAACGGTGCAATAATTGACAGTAGAGATCTGAATTTAGTGTTTGGCCACACGAAAGCAACTCATAATAAACGATTCCTCTCAAGTCCCACCATAAACCCAGTAGAACCTTACTGGTCGTAAGTCCTGGTTTGACCACCCTGTAAGCTGCTTCACCACGCTTAGACCACGATCATTTCCACACTGTATTGTCGTATGTATCCCATTCCTCATCCTCAATACCCATCCGTTTAAGAAATGGTTCGATTTCATTCCGTTTGGCCAAAATTGCGCAGATGGAAATTCGAGCCATCATGTTTTTTGGTGTAAATAAGGTGGCGCCCAAACATCGAGCATCTTTGTGAATCCAGCTTTGCGCAAATGGCTTAAAACTGTCTGATGATTATTCTTTAGCTCCTGGCCGATGCTCTGATTACTAACATGTTGATCAATTTTGATTATTTCTGTGATTTTATCGACATTTTCGATGACGTGTCTGCCTGTGCAAGGAGCATCTTTAACATCGAAAATAACTGAAACGGATCAACGAAACCAAAATTTATCGCAACTAGCTGTTACAGTATCGGTACCATAAACAACAAGCAAAATTTCAGCCGCCTAGCTTGAATTTTCGCCTTTTTCGAAGAAAAATGGTAAAATGTACCTTATTTTCTCTATGGTGACTTCCATTGTTAACACCCTGTAACTCACAAACGAATAGAACAAACAATAAACAGTGAAAGCATTTTTTTAAGTGTAAAGTATCAGCTTTAAAACGAGCCCAAACTTGAAACTGTACGATTGATACTTCACGAGATATCGATCACTGAAGGCATCTACCGTGAAAATAATGGATTTCTTTTTAGACTACCTAATATATTAGATTTCTACATCTGGTATCCTACTTGTCTGGATTCATTCAAGATACTATAAGGCATCATCGTTTATAGTTTGATAGCGGAGTTTTAATTATTAATCCCTGTTGATCCGAGGTAGTCGTTTTCTTTTTTTGTTCCGTTGTTCAATAAAATAACCGAAAATTACCCATCGGCGATGTCGGCGACGACCGGACGCCGCAGCACACTGGGCTTTTCATGTCGACGATTATGAGGTTGGTCTCTCTTTCTCTCTAACGCGAGTACGGTGATGGTTCCCCTACACAGATGACTCTGCTTTTTGGGTTCTTTACTGTGTTGTGTTTTGTTTCGGTCGATTCCTTTTCAAGTTGTAAGCACGTCGTGTCTGTGTAGTGGTGCACATCGCCATTGCACTGTGCAATATCATCCTTTCGCAGTACACGAGATGTGACGTACACCAACAGCAGGGTTATTAGAAAAATCTCTGTTTCGATGTGTATATGACGACGATATGCACTTCGATTTGGCGAAGGATACACATACCGTCACCAATGCTGCCACTAGAAGGCCGTTCGCTTTTTATGAAGCTGATAAAGTGGTGCCCCAGACCAACGCTGAGAAGAACTCGTTAGAGAGAAGGCGAATGGTGCTTCTAAAAATGTACATGAAGAGGGGCATACGTTCCCATGTATGCTGCTGAACCACAGTGTGCGGAAGAGAGAGCGAGGGATGATACTCCAAATATCATTGGAATTGAAACATTATGATCGGTTGAAATTGCATTGCGACGGCGCAGTGATGTTTACACGGGTGCCGTTTCTCAGGAACCTAGCGCGTTATCTAAGAAGGAAAGGGAACGGGGTAAAGAGATCATGGAAACCCATTTAAGCCAACTTTTTGATGAGAAATAGAGAAAACATTCGTAACCATCGCTTCCGGGAAAGACGTCAACGAAACTTTGCGCTCAAGTCCTTCAATAATAAAAACAACAGTTCTTGTACATAAAACCCTAATCATGCCAAATTAGATCTTGCGCAAACACAAGAACATGGTGGCAGAAAAGCAACCAAGCCAAGGCAGCGCCGTCATCAGATTTTGTATGCTTGCAGACCTAGCCAAATATAGAAAACCACTTTTTTCTATTGTAAGCATAGATTTCACCCCCGCTGATAGAGCAGTCGGTAACGCTCTTCGCTGTCAGCGCAGCTGGCCGTGGTTCGAATCCCGGGATCGGTTGTAACTCAACCGGCCATGGTTTCGATTCCCGATACCGGCGTGACAGGGGGGTTGGCGCGGGGCTAACAATCCCGTCCGTAAAAAATTAAAAGTTACAGGAGAGCATCAGAGATTAACATAGTCTCTGGTGCCAGGCCAAGACTGCCCAGCGGTTGTAGCGCCAAAAGAAGAAGAAGAAGAAGCATAGATTTCAGTTCTTCTGCTCAAGCAAGGAACACACTGTGGATGGAATCATACAGTTCTGAATAGGGCTTTTATAGGAGGATATATAGGAGATTTGATTTATTGTGCTTTGAGGTGTTTTTTCGATTCTACAATACTTTGCGCTGTTAAGTAAACGCAAAGTATTCGCTGCTGAAATGAAAATCGTAAGGCACAAGCAAACAGGGACGGCTTAAGGAACAAAGTTAAAATGAACGCGTAATCATTATCTTCGTAGAAATTTTTATGGAATTACACCACGTTTTTCATCGGCGAAAGTCTGGTAGCGTCATATTCACATGTCCTTGCTCTGTTCGAAGAAGTCGTGCTGTGTCGTTTACATCCTTTTACGAGGAGTGTAGGGAGGCAAAAACAGAAATGAGATTGTAAGGGTGAAAGAGTACTGTGACCATCGTAAGCTGCAAGCTGCTAAACGAAACCTAACTAAACAATCTAAAAATGCCAACGGTATACGAGGTTCACGAGGTGGTGTGCTGCGTGTTGTGAAAATATACGATTCAACCTATCCGAAAGCAATATTTCTGGTATATTTTTGAAAAATAACGCCATCAGGTTGCTGCATCCAATAAATCAGGACGTGCAGACACTGTAAGCGTTTGATTCAATCCCTTCAGCTTTCCAGTGTTCTCAATCGTTCTCTTTGGCGTGCAAAGACTGACGTGCACTGAAAACAATCAAACAATATTTATTTTTTGCATAAAACCAATAATTTGAACTGCTCGAGAGCGAGAAAATAGACGACCAACACTACACGGTCAACCTTTACATCTTTTGTCATGATTATTACAATCCAGCTTCTGGATCCAACCCACAGCTATTTTCATTTCTGTTGGCACAGAATGAAACTGATGCTAGGTTCGAACATGTCAGGTTTGTCGGTGGTTTTGTCCTGCTACACAGTTGTTGCAAACACGTTAAAGTTTAAACGCCATTTAATAGAACAATAAAAGGAATGACAAAAAGATCTCCCAATAACAAAAGAAAATCTCGCAAGCTAAACTACAAACGAGTTCGCCGGTCCTACACATACAAAGAACTTAAAGCAAACACAAAAAAAACTCCAAACTTTCAAACATTGAGGAACTCCGGTCCCCACCCACCCTCGTTGACGTCGAATTATTGCCGCGGCATAGCATACACACATGGCACGGAATAGTGCTCATACGGTCCGTTCAATGTATTGGTGTGAGGAGCAACTACGCAAGCATATACAATTTCAACAGCTTTCCATAGCTTTGCACTACACCATACACTATCACCTGCCGTTTACACAGCGCTTATAAAAGGGCTCTAACACGGTAGGACGCAGGTGGCTTGAAATGCCTGAGAACGAACGAGGATACCAGCGCGCCGATCATTATTTGTAAATTTATCTCAATCACTACGCACGGTTGACACGGTTCCCCCTCCCTCAGGAACAATAACCAATGTTTTGGGCACACGGCTGGGTTAAGCACGAATAAGAAAGAAAATATCGTTACACAGATACCTAGCAAAGCATAATTGAATTGGACATTTTTAATTAATTTTCTTCTAGTGTTGGTCGACTCCAAAGCTATTAATATAAGTCAAGGTATTTTTGAGACATGCGCAGTGTTCAGCAATGTTATTAAATAAAATAAAATGTTCGCTCTTTTATTTTTATGCCACACAGCGAAATGTGTAAAATAAGTCGATAACGCGCAGACGAAAATCGTCCTCGCATCTAAGACGTCACAGACGCTGGTTGCTGATTCGTAAGCAGCAGGACCTACAAGCAGCGTTCGGCACCTCAATGGTTGACAAACAACAAACGAAAACAACCCCCCACCCGGACACCGTACAACAGAGAAAATTGACATTTGAAGCATAGCATATCACCTTTTTGTATCCGTGATGCCTTGCGCATGCGCATACAAGAAAAGCAAATAAATATTTCAGACACTCAATCATATTTCATTCTGTCCACGGGTATGGTTAGGAAATTAACGTGTCTCCTTTTACATGAAATGTGGCCTCGCCACATAAAACGCACAAAAAGATGTGCTGCTGTACGCTTCATTATTCTACTGCACTCTTGCACTGATCCCAGCCTGCTTTCTGGCATTTTTCCATATTATGCCGCTTAACTATTGCTTTCCGTCACGCACACAAATGATGCATCATCTACCGCAGCACAATCGGCTCTCTTGCTCTCGCTCATTCATATCTGTTCTTTCTCGACCGACAAGGGAAAGAAAAAATTCCAGACAAATTGTTTTTATAATACGTCCAGCACTACAGATGGAATAAAAAAAGATTATACAGCTGCCTCAAGAACCATAATAAAACCTTCTTTTTTTACGCTCGTTCACCTGCCAAGGAGCGAGCAGAACCAACCACTGTACCACACTCGAAGGGCTCACTTGCACTTTCGTATTCAGCATATGATTGCTGCTGGCTGAAACGTGCAATGAAAAATAACGATATATAATATACTGTTTTAATATTATCATAATTATCAATTATAAATAATTATACAAAAACTAAAGAAATATCCAAACAGTCAAAAAAGTATGATTAATTCAATCTTGCTTTTCGTGTTTTTCTTCTTTGTTATTTACACCTTTCGAAGACATTACATTACAATGCAGGGGTCAATTATAAGGGGATACAGAAATTGCTAGCAAGCCTAAATCGCTGGTGCACTAAAGAAAAGAAAAAACACTTTCGCATTCGGATCGTCTTTTTGGATCGAATAGGTTCATATAAAAAATCTTCGACGTTTATCACTAAGTAAAACATCCGGCGCTTTCCAGGATAAACATTAGACACACATGAAACAATTAGTATTGGCGTAGCAAATGAGCATTTTTCTTCGTTTTTTGTCAGGTTTGAGTTATGAAGTATTTTTGGAGGATCCATACTTAGTTATAAAAACTACCCCGTTTTCCGAAATTTCTATGAGTATACGTATTTTCTCTCATAGGATAGAATATTAAATCGATAGAAAATTACTGCTGCCGCCTGTACACTGGTGAAGGTGTCTACACACCAATCCAGCGACGTATAAATCGAGTTACTGTGACCCATCGTTGCGTAGACGCAGAGCCGCAATCAATATTTTTTTTCCAAATCTGATTAATCGTCGGAGCTATGATTAAATTTTACCGGATGAACATTGCACCAACACGTTTTTCCTCTTTTCGCTACCTATTACACGTCACGTAGCACGGTACTCTCACTTATTCTCTTGTTTTACTTTTGTTGGTGTTAAGAATTCTTAAAAAACTTACACACACACACACAGCTGTATACCACTTCGGAAATCACTGTGAACCATTCACTTTATCGTACTATTTTTGTGAATTTTCACATCTTTTATTAATAACAGGTAGCAGTTTGCATTCGTCGTCCACTGCACACATCATTTTTTCTTATAGCGATAACAATTTGAACAAAAAATGTTTATGGCGAGAAGTCAATATCCTCCTCGTTCCACAATTCTGATCCAACACTTTTGCGACTTGAAAGACGCAACACTACCGAGCGATTCCTGCACCAACTCAAATGACACTTCTGGGGGGCTCTATTCAATTATAGAGACTTTGAGCTGCTGACTTTGTTTGAATAGCTTAACATTTTCCTCTAATGCAAATTTTAAGCCTGCTACCAGATTTGTCCCGCATGTACCTGGGCGTGGAGCTCGGGATTTTCCGAAAGTCAAAACACGAAACGTCAAAATGTGAATGTTGTTTTTATGAATTCGACATATTTTGGAAGCTAACTAAGACACTGCGAACCTAACTTTGAAGACGAACCTGACACCCGAGTCAACTTACGAAAATTCCGAAAAAAGCCGAGTCAACTTACGAAAATCCCGAACAAGAAAACGGAAGAGGGGGTAAGAGCGCCTACAATTGAGTGTTGAGGGCTCGAAAAGACCGGACTCGAAGCACTGTGAATGTTGTTATTATCTTTATTTTAGAGCTTGAAATTCACTGTGTTACCTTCTTTTACCTGTCGAATCGAAACTAATGACCTAGGCACGCGCGACGCGTTTTCCGTTTTACCGTTTTCCGCGAAGAGTTCGCTCCACTCCGAAACTGGCCAACTCAAAATGACACTTCTCCTTACCATGCTTCAGCACACGAACACAGTTGCGTTTTACTGTTTTCTCAGTAGCTGATTTTGATGCTAGTGTACGTGTGTGCGTGTTAGTCATATAAATGAGTTTTAAATTGAATCGTAAATGTCCTACACATGGTCTGAGCACACAACTACTATTCAACATATTGAATGCTTCATCGGATTCACCTAAGTTTACTCTAGTTATTCAGATTATTCCAGCCCATTTGGCTTGGGCTAGATTCGTTAAAAAGGCATTAATCGAGAACTGCCTCGATATGTAAACAAATGCTTCCGTCCTCACTAACACTACCGCATGGCCGTGGCAACTGGCAAAAAATGAAATGCTTGTGATGCTGCAAAATGACAGCACGTGTACAACACACCACCACCAACCTGTATAGTAGAGTAACTTAGTTTCACCGATTCATCGATCACCCAAATGTTCCGAATATGTTGCGTACGTTAAATAATAACGGGCAAAAAACGTGGGTGTAGACCAATGTATCATTCCTGGTGCTCGTTTTTTCTTACTCTACAATTCACAGTGACCGCTACCCCCTCCCGTTGATACACAAGATGTTGGCTACAACCCTGCTATTGTGTTGTTGTCAGTTCCAATTTTTCTTTCCGTCGGGTATGTTTCCGATCAACGAAATGCAAATCGTAATTTTTATAAACTCCTATACCACATAGCATCAGCGAGATGGTCATTTGATGCCGCTTCTATCGAAACGTGTTGTTCAACGTCTTCCTTGTCATCGGAGTTAGGTGCAAGAACCAGGGGTTGACTGCATTTTCGGTGTTTCTCAGTATCAGACATACTCGTAAAATGTACTTCTCAATCGGGTGGCCACGGGTGCTAAATAGTGAACCTCATGGAATCATCCGGAAAGTGGTATGTGATCGTGTGAAAATATTATTCGCTGTTCTAGCAGACGACGCTGTTGCCATTTGGTATTCCAAGGTTTGTTACTGCCCTGTTTAGAGTTGACGGTAGCGTGTCACATATTCAGTTTTGTTTTTTGGTATTCGCAGCCCTGTGTTCCGATTACGAACAGGAGCAGGAGTTCGGAGTGTTTAGCAAAATACGGCCCCAACAGTAATGTCGAGTGGAAACCCGATTCAAGCATGCTTTTGGTAGTAACTGGGGGTACTTCCCAGGGTGGCACTTTATTCATGTACACTCTGATTGTGAACGATACTCCGAAGGGTGTGTATAATCAAAATGATTCACCATTCACCAATCTTCGACGGGACAGTGCCGAGTTATTTCTGAAGGAGATCATTCCCTGCTTGAAACTGTCGTTAGTAAGTAAACAATAGTCTGCCTAACAATCTACCTAGACTTGCACCAAATTGATTTTGTTCTCCTTTATTTACAGACATATCGCGTTTGTCTTTACGTCCCAATTTGCTGCGTTTCTTGCATTAATGTAAATCAAATCATGATAGCAACACAGGAAGGACGCGTGGTTCGCTTGAACTGGGAGGGCATAGAAGAGCGTGACTACGCACTTGATCTAAAACGAATCCCATTTAGTATTAACCAGCAAGTCAGTTATGGTTAGTGTTTTCCTTCTTGAACCGTTACACCAGATCAATTTAAAATTGTGTATTGTTTTAGCCGTCCCTATTCTAGAATCAAACGTATTCGTGTTCTCAATTGACTACTCTCCATTGTTGTGCGGTTTCGCCATCACATTGAACGACGGACGAGCAGCATTTCTCACCGCAAACAACACAAAGTTTGATCCCAATGTAAGTAGCAAAATAGCATACTGAAGCTGTTAGGAGCTGGCGAAGATTTCCGTTTCGGTTTTCTGGCTTACCCCGTAGCAAGTGCAAGGAATCTGGTGCCAAAACGTTGATGATGCAACATGCACGGTAATCAACCACAAGTACCGTTTAATAGCATACGGTCGTAAGAATTCTCAGACTAATATGTACGTAATCGATGATGTGACCGGCGGCTTGGAACTGTCGCACAGGTTGTCGCTAAGTGCAAAGGATTTTCCCGGTTCACCTGGTTCCGTGCGCGACCTACGCTGGACCCCCGATGGTTGTGCCATCGTAGTCGCATGGACAAAAGGGGGCATATCATTGTGGAGCACATTTGGGTCGCTGCTACTTTGCTCACTGGCCTGGGATTATGGGTTGCATGTGGATTTAGCCAAAAATGACCCCTTTAATGTGGTCAGCATGGTAAGCAATTGTAAAAGAATTACATCAGCTTGCAAAAACAATTTTGTAATGGTCAATTTCTGTTTCAGGACTGGTCAACGGAAGGATACCAGCTTCTGATGGTGCGACAGAAGAGTGTGGAAGAACATAATATATCGAATACTACGAAAACACTTGCCGATACGAGCAATGAAAGCAACACCCATGCGACCGTGTTGATGCAGTTAGACTTTGTCAAAAGTATTCTAACTATTAACCCGTGCATGGTATGACACCGTTATTGATGAATCACATTTTTATACAGTGCTTTCTGTGTGAGATTATCTGATGGTTTGTCTTTTAGAGCAATAATTCATTCCTGCTTCTGCAAGGAGACGACAAGCTCTACATCAACCACGGCGATGTGTTGCAGAATATTTATCCTTGTAACAAATCACCCTACGACGTCCACAATGAACATGAGTCGTCAAACTTTGGTAAAAACGATGAATTGAACAAAGGTATGTTGCATGGTGCCCCGTTGATAGAGCAGTCGGTAACTCTCGTCGTTGTCACGTCACTGGTCGCAAGTTCGATTCCCGAGACCAGTTGTCACGCAGCTGGCCTTGGGTTCGATTGCCGAGACCAGCGTGATCCGCCAACAATCCCGTTGTTCAAAACACGTTGTTACAGAAAGCAATAGAAGGTTTCTCTTTTGTAGGCCTTGACCGCTGGGCTGTTGTCGTGCTGCAGCGAAGCTGATGAAAAATGTTTCACTCATTTAACTTTTTAAATTACAGATATTTCCTGCATGACGCCCGAAGACCTCCATACTTCGGCAGAGGTGGGAAGCGATAACTATATCAAGTTCAACAGTGTGCTCTCGGAAAGCAAACACTGGGTTGTGCTGAATCTACCTACCGCTTACATTTCTTCCAATTGGCCCATTCGTGTAAGCACCAAACGTTTCCCGTTCGCTTTTTCTGCCCTTTGGCTGTTGTGTTATCTTGTATTGTTTGGTCTCTTCCTGCAGTACAGTGCCATCGACTGTTCCGGCACCAACGTGGCCGTCGCAGGCCGCACCGGAGTTGCATTGTATGCTTTCAACACTCGCAAGTGGAAGCTATTCGGTAATGAAACACAGGAGAAAGATTTTGTTATCACGGGTGGTTTGTTATGGTGGAAAGATGTCATCATAATGGGTGAGCAGTTATACCAATTTCAGTGACCAAACGATCTAACAATTACTATCATCAACCTACCGTCTCGCTGTTCAATTGCAGGCTGTTATTCCCTGATAGGTTTCCATGACGAGCTTCGCATCTATTCCAAGGACTGCAAATTGGATAACCGTTTTGCTGTTATAACGAAAAGCGCTAGCCCTGTTATGTTAATAAATATTTTTCGCGACCAACTTGTAAGTAGAAAAAGGATAGCTAATGATATTGAGATGTTTGTCGGTATTTCATTTCCGCCTTATCCGATGGTTGTTTCAGGTTGTTTTCACTTCCGATGGGCACCTTTCTATATTCGCACTTCAGCACACTGGTTCAGATGGCAACGATGGCGGTGGCGGTGGCGTTCAGCATCGGGTCGAGTTAATCAAGATGCATATCTATGACATCAAAAACGTTTGCATTCACCCCGCTTGTGTGATATCAGTACTAATGACCAGCTTAAAAAATGAGAGCGTCGGTGGTTCCCGTCCATCGACGAGTAGCTATGAGGCCTCGCTCTCAGAAACACTCATTATGAATGTTTCAGGGCGAGTGCTAATGGTACAGACCGACCAACAACATCACCACAATGCTAGCACCAGAGCCGGCGATGGCAGTTCCGCCAGCAACACCAACACCGGTATTAGTCAATTAACGTCGACCTGTCTGGCGTCGTCGGTCGAGTGCATCTGGGTGTCGGAGTCCAGCAAAACACATATAAAGGAATCTCTCTGGTTGTATTGTGGGGGTTACGGAATGCGTGTTTGGTTACCGGTGTTTCCCCGTAGCGGAGAAACTGGTTCGCGAAGCCTTCGACACACGTTCATGAGCAAGCGCATCATGCTTTCGTTCACTCTGAAGATTTATCCGCTCGTCATACTTTTCGAAGACGCCATCATTTTGGGTGCCGAAAATGACACACTGCTGTACACTAGCGATCCAACGGTTTACTTTTCTCTTCCGTATAATGCACTTAAAAGAACGGTGAGTTTTTGTTTAATTACCCTAGACAAAGCGCATTTTCTTAGTAATCATTACAAGTTGTAAACACTTTTTTGTTTTAAAAAGTTTTTGTTAGCCCTCATTTTTACAACTTTTCATATGTAACATTAGTGCTTGCCACACATGTCATCTATTGTTTGCTGTTGGAATGCTGATACAGACTATTTGGCGTTAATATTTACAAATGATACATTGTTTTTGTGTCTTTCTAGAGCCAAGTGTATTTGCATCAAATCCTGCGGCAGCTAATTCGCCGCAACCTCGGGTACAATGCATGGGAAATCGCACGTTGCTGCACGGATCTTCCATACTTTCCACATTCTCTTGAGCTCTTGTTGCACGAAGTGCTTGAGGAAGAAGCGACAAGCAAAGAGCCAATTCCAGATGCACTACTACCATCGGTGTTAGAGTTCATCCACGAATTTCCGGTCTATCTGCAAACGGTTGTACAGTGTGCTCGCAAGACGGAGATAGCTTTGTGGCCGTATCTCTTCTCTAGTGCCGGCAAGCCGAAGGAATTGTTTCAGAAGTGTATGGTCGATCGTCAGCTGCAGACGGCGGCAAGTTATCTGATCATACTACAAAACCTAGAACCATCGTCCATAAGCAGACAGTATGCGACATTACTGCTTGATACGGCTCTCGAGCAGCGTGATTGGGCGCTTGCCAAGGATTTGGTACGATTTTTACGTGCAATCGATCCGAACGATGTCGAATCGCCTCGTTCGTCTTACATTTTTGGAAACAAGATTGGTGGTGGATTGATAGGCGCTGTACCACCAGCACCGAATGCAGAAGATTTAAGTCTTATTCTAGGCAGCAGTATGACGAGGGGCCGTAGCTTCTCTACCACCCTACCATATCCGAAAGCGAATGACGGAGCAGCGACTGTGGTGAACAATGAGAAGAACCTTATTGTCAATGGTCCTGTGGGATCATCGATGGTACAGCAGACAGTCGGCGGAGGCACCGGGACAAACGATGTGCATCCTTTCGACCGGCAAGTTCAGCGAAGGAAGAAAAGTGTGCCAAATACGCAGATTGAACGGTAAGCATGAGTTTTTTTTTTAATTAATGTTAGAAAGTGGAAGCAAAATTTACCTTACAAACTATTGGAGAACACGCAGAGAAACACGTCTGTGTATAATCGTAGGGACAAGAAGAATGAATCTATTCTACACCTCACAGGTTACTTGGATATAGTTCGAATCACGGATTACTATTCCAACACAAACCATCGATCAACTTTTATTTTATCGTATCGTCAGAAGTTACACCTTCTGAGGAAGAATACAATTTTTATAATTCCCGACCGGGATAGGCTTTTCCGTTGTTTTCGATAGTTTCCTTTTCTTTCTAATCGATTCGAAACATGTTGTTGAAATAGCCGCTAAAAACAAAGTTCAAGACAAACTCTTCGCCTCAACCATTATAAAGACTGCGGCAAATTTAATCCACGGAGTGTAAGGTGTAGTTTTCAAAAAACTCATTTCACTGAATTATTTATTTATTTTTTTTTTAATACCACTTCCGCTTTTCATTTCACGTGCCTACAGCGATTCATCAAGTACAGAAGAGTTTTTTATCGACGTGGTTCTGCAGCGCTATGCCCGACGATTTTTGCAACTACGCAAGCTCGAAGATCTTGGCTACATGAGCGCAACGCTCGACTTTCACTTGGTTGGCTGGCTGAACCGCGAAAAAGATCGTGCGGCTCGCATCGAGGATTTTGTTTCAGCCCTCAAGACGCTGCATGATGAACTAGATTGGCCAAAACCTTGTCTCGACCTGTCGCTTCTCTCCAATGTCATCGGAACACGGCAAATCGCACCCTCGGAACCATCACCATCGCCAAATTTAAACCAATCCACCAAGTCTCCACTCTTTGAGTTGGCCACACGCGGCACCGTCGATTCAGGTTACAATAGCTTGTCGTTTGTTCGACCGGTTAGTGTGATCATGAGCGAATTAGCTGAGTGTCAACAAACGTCTAGGAAAGGCGATCGGTCGCATCCGTTGAGATTGCTGCAACAGCAAAACGCTCAAGAAAAACATACACCAATTGAAGCAGCGGGTATCGCACCTATTGAGGTAACGGAGGCGAATCTTATGCCACTGAGTGATGCTACGAGTGTCCTTTCCGAAACCGCCCAACCCCAATGGCCCGACGATGTACTGACCGGTTATAGTGATGCCGGCGGTCGCAGAAGCTTCACACCCGGAGAGGCGACTTTTAGTCGGGCGATGGAAAAGAACATTTCCAAGCAAACCAAAACGAACCGCCGGAAACAACACAAGCTTGAAATTCGAATGCGCTACCTGCTTCAGATCTTCACGGAAGCACACTGCTACGAGTTCGCTCTTCTCCTCTCCGTACTTCTTCTCGACGTGGCTTCCGTCGGTCGCATCACAAACGCTGCAATCCGTTCCAAATCGCTGGTCGTCTGTCGTCAACTTCGGAATGGATTGAAGGACATGACGCGCTGGAGTTTTAACGAGTGTCTTGCGTATCGCCCGTTTATGATAGCTCTTCAGCAGCAACTGGCAATGTTGGATAAATTCGTAATTCAGCAAGAAGCGATACCATCGCTAATACATACCGCTCCGGTTCTTTCGACACTGGCGACCATTCCTATGCATGCCCAACGTACACCACAGGATACGACCGGGAGCGGCAGCGTGAGTTCAACAGTTAGCGGCGGTACAGCACTAATAAAGGACCACCACTCTTTGCATTTAGTAAAGGAACTCGAAACGAGCATCAGCAATGGAACAATTAGAAGGATGAACTCCGGTTCGTCTGTGATTGAGACTACTGGCAATAGTAAGGTCGGTGAGGTCATTGGTGGAAAGAATCGCACCGTCGGGGACAGCCCATCGTACACAACTGCAAACCCTTTCACACGATCCGTTTCGGATCTGGAAGTGGCAAATGTACAAAAGATAGCGCGAGGAAAATCTACGACCGAAAATCGTTTCATAAACTCGGCTGCTATCACCGAAGAAACGGAACGAATGTGCAATGTTATGTAAACAAATAAAATGGGTAACTAAAGAGAACTATGGGCTTCAGTTGACAAAAACAAAGAGTATTCAATGCATTGATAATAATTTTTATAATTTTCTTTGTTGTGCACTACGTGAGGGTTGATTCAGAACCACATTCCGTCCACACCGAGACGATGGAAAATTACAATTCTCCTAATGTTACTTAGTAAAGGCAAATTCCCGAATGAATTCATAGCCAGGCATCAATCGTTTTAATAACACCTTTGTCGCCGGGGGACTCGAAGCATTACCATGGAATATACAAGATTTTAACATTTCCAAAAATGGTTGACATGATTGTTAGTTTTCCAACGGGACATGATGACAAAAATTTTGCCAAACGAAAAGCAACCATTCAATTGTTTACACTGTTTGAATATTCACACAGTGTAACATTGATGCACGTTACCGGACGAGAAACATTTTCCTGGCTCATGTGGGTTGTGTAATCCGTACTAAAGCTAGAACATTAGCCGCTTTATTAGCCGCAAAACAAAAAGTTAGTGTTAGCAAAACAAGTTTACAAATGAAGACGGTGTGGAATAAAGGTAATTATTTAAATTTTGTTGTAGATCTTGAGAAACATGCTTTTATTTGCCTCGATATATAGTATGAAAATGTGTATGTTTGTTTTTCAGGTTCCGTGTTTTTTTATGTATGTTATGCCAGATATGCTATTGTTGACTTCTTTCCACAATTTCTCGGTCGACAGATAAAAGTGGTCTTTGCAAACGGAATCGTTTGATAGAGTCCTGAAACCATGAATAACAACAGTTACAATACTGCATAGGCAAAATATAAAAAAAATTATAAAAACATTGTACCTTCCACTGAGCGCAGTTAAAAGACAGCATGGCCTGAACATTATCGTCGTTCGAACTACGTTTTTCTCCTTCGCTGGTAGGTCGGGCACACAATACACCGTTAACCATTTCCAAAACAACGGCTCCATCGCGGATGAGAAAAGAGATTCGAAATGCATTGTCAACTGTGCTCATATAATCCGTAGGATCCGTAATAAGTTCAAAATATGGCACCGATGTACCTCTTTCTACACAGATCTAAAGAACAATGTGCAATAAAAAGAACAATATTAATTGTTACAACGGAGAACAGACATTAACCATCCAGAACGCAGCGTTTTGAACACATTTGGGAGACTTAAGAGACGTATCAAAGTCAAAGTAACATTTACGATAACAAGTAACATTTGTAACAGGTGTATAAGTTGAAACCACCACCATCATCATCAGCAGCCTTGCCAACAACATCGACGAACATACGTGGTGGTGGCGTACTAATAGGTGATCGAAAATTCGAAGTCGTCTCGAGCTTCTCCTATCTAAAGTCAAAGTTGTAATCACAATGACATAACTGAGGAGATTCGCGCCAGGGTGCTAGCAGCCAAGCAGGTTCTACAATTCTACAGTCTGAGGAAACTATGTCGCTCACTTCTCGGGTTGAGAAGGTCGAAGCTGGGGTTGTACAGAACCTTTATAATCCCAGGTTATACAGAACTCACATACGCATCTGAGACATGGACTCTGTCTAAAGGTTTAATATTTGGCACCGTATAATTTTTAACATAATATTTGGCCATGTAACCCCGGAGGAATAATGGAGAACGACGACATCACCGTCGTTCACCGTATACGACTCGCCAGGATCCTCTGGGCTGGTCATGTCATGAGTCGCCTTAAGTCCGTAAAGTCTCCTTAGGTCGTCCAGAAGGAAAGATGGGGCGTGGTATGCCCCGATTGAGATGACGAGAATGCGTCGACTGAGACGCAAGAGTAATTTTTAGCAAAACTCGAATAGTTTTCAAGCATTTGAGGCCAAATTCAACTGATGCGACTTTGAAGCGCCGGATCATTGAGAAATGAGAATGAAATGAGGCCTGGCGACGCGCACCGCGAACAGCTATTACGAATAAAAATACTTTGAGGTTCTCTTATGTGTTTTCTTCATCATAAAACCCGGACAACTTTAACTTATACACCTGGTTCATGCTACGAAAGAGATCAAAGAATATCTTACCGATTTCAATTGCTCCATAACGTCTTGTAATTTGCGTGCATCGGCTTCCTCTTGATTTAATCTTTTGACTATTTCCGGTTTTCGAGCTTCACCTAGTTCTTGTCGTTGTCTTCGACGGCGCTCTTTTACTGGTTTTTCCACCGGTGCGGGAGGAAGGTGTTCGAATGTTCCGTAAAGGCATGGCGAGTGTTTCGACATCCGAAAAGCAGTTATTCCAGCTTTGCCGAACGCATCCCATCCTTTCTGACCTTCCGCATTCCCAACCAATGCCATCTGAAAAATAAAACCGTTTAGTTTGGATTTTTTTCTGGATTGAAATATTCATTGTAATATTACGATCGCGGTTGTCAGTTCCTCGTCGCAGAATTGAGAGTTTTCACTCCTTTGCAGCGCTGCTCCGACCAAATCATGGCTCATTTTCACAATCTGTACGTTGATGCAAACTTCCGTTGCATTTTCCGCAGTGTCCGATTGTATTCCCTGCATCATGACTTTGTTTGTTTGCATGAGGATTGACGATACGCCTTGGAAAATGTCGACAGCATTGTCGATCTGCGTTCTCAGGGCTGTTGGAGACATAGTAGAATATATTGAAATGCAATTACTGCTAGTGCAGTTACCATTGACTTTACGAACCGAGATCGTGTCCTTGATCCATCAGCTCCTGGTAACGCTTCTTGCGTGCTTCGGCATCCATGGTTTTGTTGCTATTGACCTCCGTGGTGTTGTTGCTTGGCTTTTGGTTTGGTTTTTAGACGACATTCGGGTCGTTGCTAAAGCCAGGTCCACACGCTACGATATGACTGCTACTTTGGTTCGATAAATTCCGTAAAAAACTCGTGCAACAACATGTCAACATGTCAAACCAGCGCACGCAAACATGAATGGAAGATGGACAGATATTAATACTCGCCTGCTTTAATTTTCTAAAACTGCGCCGATGGCCAAAAACGACAAAAGCCGGTGCAATTTTGCGGTCCACACGTCATTTCGCTGTTGCACAGCCCAAAGTTTCAGTCAAATCGTAGCGTGTGGACCGGGCTTTAGATAAAACTGCCAGTACGACCATTCTTACTTTTACACTTAGTGCTACGTTATAGAGTTGTTCTCACTGTATAAGTTGGCTGTTATGTTTCAGGTTCTCTATGCGAGTTGATTTTCTTTTGACAGCATTAGTAAAACATCCTAGAAAAAAATATCATTTATTCTTAATCTTTTGTATCATACCTGTCACAACTGTTGTATCGTGGGCCCAACATTCCAGTTTTTATTTGCAGAAAGCTTCAGGCTTAACATTATTCTTAGGACACAGCAAAATGAGTGACGATTACCTTAGCAAACCATTATCCTTTGGTTCGGCGCATTCTTCGGGTACCTGTGAAGTCGCCAGGAAATGGAAATTACGCAACAGGCATGGGTCTTATTAATTTTGTCACTAATATTGCAGGAATCTCTACAAGTTCACAAGTGCGGCCATTGTCACCATATTTAAACTATGATTCACGATACCTGCAAGCTCAACCAGAATTCATCTTTCCCGAGGGTGCTTCAAAGCAACGCGGCCGATTTGAACTCGCCTTTTCGCAGATCGGCTCCTCAGCAATGGCTGGTGCGTGTATCGGTGGTATGGGTGGATTGTACAATGGGTTCAGTTCAACAAAACTGGCAAACCAAACTGGGAAGCTACGACGAACACAGTGAGTTTCCTCGAAAGAACCCGTACAATTGGTTCCAGTCACAAAACAATTTACGCGCATTTTTTACTGTTTTCAGATTGTTGAACCACGTAATGAAGCAAGGTGCTGCAACTGCAAACACACTAGGCACAATTGCCGTTATGTACTCGGCATTCGGTGTCCTATTGCAATGGACTCGCGGAGAGGATGACGACATCAACACAATTGCTGCAGGAGGAGCTACCGGTCTGTTATACAAATCGTCAGCTGGTCTGCGGAAGTGCGTCCTAGGCGGCGGTATTGGATTGGCACTTACTTCTTTATACGTCCTTTGGAGTGCAACAAGCGGTGGGTCGAAAAAGCTAAACGACTTGAAGTCGCAATACCTTTAAGAGAAAAAATAGATCAAAACGAGTTTGAGGTTAAGTCGTAACGGAACTAAAAACAGTTATCCAACTAATTGAAACGTTTCTAGACTATGGGGATAGCGAATGTGTTCAGCGGGCGAATTGTACACAAATGTACGAGCATTCAACTAAACTTTTCTTATTCGAGGCTCGTGTTGTTGTAGGCGCAAGCGTAACAACAGCTGCACAGGAAAAGTTGTAATATGTTTGATGAAACGTTTCAGTTTGTCTGAATAAAACTTAAGCAAGTTAACAAACAATTTTCTATCTATCAATCAACTACTATGGATAGTTTGTGTGGAAACTATTCACAACCGCATGACATTCATCAGACAAGATTATGGCATGGCTGTTCAAATAATTATCGTAAGGTGGTTTCATTTTCCTTTTTCCAATTACTGCTGATTGCTGAAACATATTTTGGAAACGTTCAGGTCAAATAATGAATTAATATTGGTGAGAAAAAACCCTTTTCATTCAATCAATCCCATTGTATAACTGTGTTCCGCATTAGAAAAGACATTCTGAGGCACGAAAAGAAGAATGGGCTCAAGGCATGAATGTGTGCGATGAACACGTTCATTGAAGGCTTCAACCAGTTCCAGATTAATTAATATTGCCTGAGTCGGTGCGCAACCCTGTGTTGGTAAAGTGTGCGCATGCATGTTGTGTTGCGAGCTAATTGCTAAACACACCCATTTTTGTGTTTCTTCAATGGCCGCTTCAAACTGTTAATTAATTAGTCAGATCTTAAAGTGGAGTTTGTCTTGGAACTTTTTACAAAGTGTGTGGAAAAATGAATCAGCATAGAAGCGAAAAACAGCTTGCCTACTTGTACCCGCTTATTGCAACGTTGTCTTTCATATGTTGCATATCAACAACTGTGGCCTGGCAGCATTGGCAATATGTTCTAGACACCTGCATCGAGAGGAATTGTGGTTGCATTTTACATGGCCGATCCACTCCAACTTACTTTACCGGGGGTCACGTAGCCTACTGCCACTGGGCATCATATGGGCTGGTGCTGCCCATAATTTTCTGCTTCATCTTTGGTATATTTCATGTGTCGCGTGTGTTTTTCGGTGGTCATAGACGACGCCCTGGAACCGCAACAGTGAGGCAAAGGTGAGCATTGTTAAATAGTCAAATATTATGACTGACAGGTTATCTATTGTTGTTTTCGTATCTTCGTAGATCGGGCGATATAATCGTGATGACCACCAAAGCCGACGTGGAAGAGGACGACATTAACCCTTACTATTGGATCCCCGCAAGTGTTGTCGGTAGCCTTATGGCCGTGTTGACACTTGTGCATGCCGCAATGTATTTAGATGGGTTTCTCAATACCTGCAAGCAGCAACGCTACGAGCTTATCAAATACATTCATGCCAATGGTAGCCTAGTGCCGATTATACAAAGTCGTATATCATGCTCATCGGTGTTAGACTTTATGGACTATCTTCATTTGGACGTGTCGTTCGATCGACGACGCGAGGGACGTATCAACACAGCCGCTGCATTGATCATTGGTTTAATTTGCTCCTGGACCTGCATAGCACTGTGGATTTGGACTGTAGTCATCAATGCGAAACGAGCAACTACAAGCAGGAAATTGCGTATCTAACACGATCTACAGAGTAATCTATAATTCGATTTTATTTCCTCGTGAAACAGTGCAAATAGTTGGTTTTAATTATTTTATCTGCCAGCTATTAAGAGAGTGCCTTTCTATGATCAAATGAATGATAGTGACTCGATTTTGATAGTGTCACATTTCAGCCATCCTTAATTTTAACATTTGAACTTTCTTTGCGTATTCATTCGTATTCATAATAATAATAATAATAATAATAATAATGAAGAGACCCTGAACATTGTTGAACGGAATAAAGTACGCTTGACTATGTTCTTAGTGCGAACCAACTTATCTAAAAACCCATTTAGTTCTTGCGTCGTTGCGAGGGATAATTACCGTCACGGAAAGTAAGAGTTAGAATGATATATTCAATACCAGACGATGGTATCGATCGTCTGCGGATCAGAGTAAAGGTCGCTACCATCGAACACGAAGTCGGTGTGGAAAGAGCCGCTAGAGGGATCAGATCGCTAGATTGCAAATCGAATCCCTGAAGGAGCAACAGGTTTGCCCCCGCTGATAGAGCAGTCGGTAGTGCTCTTTGCTGTCACGCAGCTGGCCTGGGTTCGAATCCCTGGATCGGTTGTTACGCAGCCGGCCATGGTTTCGATTCCCGATACCGGCGTGACAGGGGGGTTGGCGCGGGACCAACAACCCCGCCCGTAAAAACAACCCGTTACAGAGAGCATCAGAGATTAACATTGTCTCTGGTGCAGGCCAAGACCGCGCAGTGGTTGTTTCCGAAGAAGAAGAGAAGGAGCAACACCTGGACCTTGCTTAGAGCAGGTTGAAAGAGAAATGAGGACGACCGCGGAGGATGCAGTTAAGCCACGATGTTGAACCAACTCTCCCCACGGGACGTTTAAATGCATCATAACCACATGGCTCAGCGTAACACCGGATGTGCGGTAGCGTCGGTGGAACATACACCTGTTTGACCCGAAGGTGTTTTGTATATAGCTGCGAACACTTGACCTCGCCAGTGTGGAACCGTCAGTGACCGTCGTTACGATGGAGAGATCCTACGACGAGATCGTGCCATGCAGTCGCCGATGGTAGGGCCAGGGTAGGCGTAGCGTCTAGTGGTGGAAGGAAAAAACTGAGATGCGCACCATCTATGGAAGCGCCTGTCGACGTCTATGACGGACGGGGGACCTCAGGGATCGTGCTTGCCGAGTTTTTCCCACCAGTCTCCTGTGGTGTAGCAAGAACCAGTACACCAACCGACTAATTTCCATTTCCAACTAGTTTAGCCCCCGAAAGGCCCCTGGACTTGATGGCGTCCACAATGCAGCCACGATAGTTGCGCTGCGATTGTACCCAACCTAAAGGAGATCCCTCCGAAACGGTATCTTCCTGAGCGAGAAGCGGTAGAGGCTGATCCTGCAGTCGGGAAGACAATCGGCGCCGTAACAATGTGTCATGTGTAAGCTGAACTGAGCTGTTCGTCTACAAGCGCATCATGTTCTACAGACTGCCTCCTAGACTTCCACGGGCAAACTTCTAGGCAATTTCGGCTTCCACAAGCAGCGATGTAACCTTGACGCTGTACGGATGATCGTCGGTGAGGGAACAGACGCGATACAGCACGGTTGCATGAGCCCACCGCCCTGGGCATCGGCAAATTGGAATCTACTGCTGATCGACCACAAGGATACAAGCGGCGGGTCCGCCGCGTTATACCGGATGTGGCTCGCTGGTTCAACAAGAAACATGGATACGTGGACTTTCCTGTCCTAGGTTTTATAAGGGCATAGATTTTTCCGAGATTACCTTCACGGACCCTACCCGTTGCACGATCCACTGACTGTACCTGGTTTTCTGGGCCCGCGGAGTAAACGCACGGCGCATAACCTGGTGAGCAAAATGCTACCGAGCCTGGAAAAATGGGAGTGCTTCACCCCGGACAGTTAATCAACATCAGTATATATACATATTATATATTAGTAGGTAATATATCACTTCTTGTTTTGCTGTGCTCGATTGAATGTGTATTAAGGTTCCTTTTAAATAACATTGAGGAGTCTAGTTTTGACAGCAGCTTCAGGTGTCATTTTGGGTGCGTGAAGTCTGAGAACAGAAAAAGAAGTTTGTTATAATTTTTTATTATTTATTCATTACCTATTATTATTAGAACGGGCAGAGTGCGATTGTTCGTCTAAGTTGCGTTGGTCGGGCGATTTTGCAGTGTTTTCCTGCCTAATTTAGGCATGGCTTCGACAGAGTCTAATTCAATAGAAAACATTGATGGCGAACCATGTGTGCTTCCTGAAGATACAATGCTAATATTGCAACAATTTCTAAAAGAAAAAGAGCTGGAGGAATGCATGGAAGAAGAAAGCAGTGAACTGAATAAACGTTTTGAGGAAAACTGGGTATGCATCAACATCTTGCAGCAAATGTTTCCATTTTTCATTTCAATTCTTTTTATCATTAGCAATTGAGCCAATTTTGGTATAACGAATCAACAAAAGAAAAACTTGCTTCAATTGTTGAAAACCTACAAAAGGAAAAGACTGCTTCTCAAGGCAAATTCAAAGTTGCTCTTTTATCGGCTCCTTCAGCCTACAAACATGTTTCGAACGTTGTTCCGGATGGTAAGCATTCCAGGCCACACTTATATTCATTCATGACCAGTTTTTTGTTTCGCCATTTCAGTAATGTTGTTTGAATACGATGAAAGATTCGCATTTTACGGGGAGCACTTTCGTCAATATGACTACAATCGGGCATTTGAACCCCAATATTTGGATGAGTTTCGACACACATTTGACTTGGTTATTGCCGATCCCCCATTCTTGTCCGAAGAGTGTATCAAAAAAATAGCGTTTATAGTGAAAAAGATTGCTAAGACAGATGGAAAACTAGTACTTTGCTCGGGAGCAGTCGTGGAAAGTTGGGCTCAACAGTATCTGGCTGTTAGGCTGTGCCAATTCCGGCCCGAACATGAACGAAATCTTGGCAACGAATTTTGTTCTTATGCAAATTTTGATCTGGATAGCGTGTTAAATAAAGCAAGCCCATGAAATAGTTACTTTGTTACTTTGTTTATTGGTATACATTATTTTCCATTGGTTTCACTTTCCGCCTTCTTTTGTTGCACCAGTTCCCGTAGACTTTCTTCTTGATCCTTTAGAGTTTTAATAAGAAAATCTTTATTTTTTTCGAACTGAGAGATCATTTCCTCATACGACGAAAGCTTGGTTTTCATTTCTTCAGATAGCGTAGGAAGGTCGCTCAGCACATACATGCGGCCAACCGACGAGTACACCTTAGTGTCAGGTGTGAGCAATGAAATGTGTTTGTTGGTGACGTCGATTCGTTGCTTCGAAAGTTTTAAACTCTCTGTCTTCATATCAAGCAAACGAATCTTCTTCGTGGAGTCAATCTTGTTCACCTGCATCTCGGTAAAAGCCTAAAATGGATGTATTCAATGATCCTTCATGCGCACTACACAATACAACCTTTCGACTGCAGTGTCGCACATACGAATGCTACTAACTTTTTTTAGTTCCAGATCCATATTTTTGGCGTATTACATATATTTGAGGCCCAACACTTGTTTTCAGATTATCTTGCTCTGCTTTTGCATGTGTAGTTTACGATCCTAAAAACATACGTTATTAGCTTATGATTTTCTACCGATTGTCATTTAAAGCGACGAACGTGTAACCATAATCTGATTACAAACGCTTCACTGCTCAAAAACGCTTCACAGAAATACTGTGAATATTCCACATAACAACGACTGGGTTGAGAAAACGCAACGATTTCAACCTCTCAGCAACACTCATCGCGGATGCCTTAAAAGAATCACATCCAAACATTTTTCCGCTGTTGGTCTGAATATGAACGCTAGTTCATTTTCAATTATTTCAGCTATGAAATAAAATTTAGGTAAAATAGTGGTCTAAATTCCTTTTACTTACCTTTCCACCACACTCTTCCGTGCTGACTCCTTTTTATTAAAATGTAGTTCTCGATGCGGGAAAACCTTTTCAAGCAGTCTCAACGCTGCCCCTGTATCTTACGATGCCTTCGATGCGCCTATAGGCAACCGATGTGTCATCGTAGCTGATCCCTCTCAGCTTTCCAGGCTCCGCAGCATATCGCTCGACAGCTTATACGTTGATAGTGGGGAGCGGAAACATGCAAACCGCGAAGGCACATGGAATTCCACGCGTCCATGGTTCCTGGTGGAAGACATAGGCTTTAAAAATCCATGTACGTGGTAATGAAAGAAAGCATTTGTAAAAGAGGTTCACTATAGGCAGATAAAATTGTGAAAACGCTAGACATTCTTGCGTTTATAAACACAAGTTTACTTTAACTGTGTTGTTGGTGTTTTGAATGATTTTTATTGAATTACAGTATTTATTTTCAAATGTTCATCGTTATCTCAAAACAATCGTTTTACTGTATATTTTCACTTTCTTGCTGCGTATGTTTTTCATTCAGAGTATTCAGTTTTTAGTTTATCATTAACATCCACAGGTTGTTCGATGACGCTGTTGTCAAACGCATTCCGATTGGTAAGCTTACGTGTGGTAACGCTAGAAATGCATGGATGTCGAGGTACGTCTTTTGTAACGCTAGTCGTCGGACGTAGCCGAATTAGGTTGAACATTGTGGCTGAGCTGGATCAAGGAGCACGATAAGATAGTAATTTCTGTCTCACTTGATTGGTGCCGTTTAATTGTGCAGTGAATAAGAATTTCATCAAATTAACAGAATTAGAAAAGCTTCGTAGTGCTTCAAATTGGTGCTATTTTAATTGGCTAGGTATGTAAAAAAGCAACAGAAACGAAGAGTAAATAGAATTGAGCGATGAGAATGCGGAATCTGATGTAGCTTGTGTGTAGTGGGAAGCTTTCGTTGTTTCCGATTGGTGATTCTCTGTTAAAATTCGTGGTGCAGTACCGCACGAAGTGTGGATTTTTTGTAACACACGTCATTATTTATAGGAACGCAGCCAATGGTATCTGATAAATGGGATGGATCTCCTTTGCTTTCTCTTTTTCCTAAAGTTCATAATTGACAGCATTACTGGCAATGATTTCTCGCAGCTCGAAAGGCTAGGCAGTAGGCAGTCTTTCCGATGTATTATTGCTAGCGCATCAAATGATAAAAAGAAAATCGAATAATGGGAATTCTGCGAACGCGCACGATAGTTATAATTAAGATTTAAGAAACTGACTTACCCTGTACCAATACCACGATGGCAGCTTTCATCTTATCACACAAATCTGATATCTGATATTTATCGTTGAACATATAGTTGCTATCGCACCGTTAGCTGTAGGAATGAAGCAACGAGAAATACGTCAGACACGATGTTACTTTTTGTTCGATTTCACCGTGCAACTATGATCGCATTTGGAAATTTCATGAAATCAAACATGGAAAGACTTTCACAACGTTTTCAGTGTCGATCACTGTTGAGATTTCAGCCCTTTCCAGTTGATCAAGAACCGAAACAACACAATGTTAGTGAAATTGTGAAAAGAGGTGCAAAATGTTGCACCTCTTAAAACTTTTCATATCAATAGCACGGATAGTGAATCTAAGATTGGTCTGATAAGATTTGAAATTTTTATAATACATGTTGAAATTTATACCATACTTACGCGACTTTTCCAAACATGTCCCCTTTTCCAAACATATTCCTAGGATGAGTGATCAACAGAGGGATCAACAGCAGCCCAGGCAGACCGGTTTTGAAACGCTCAAACAGCATGTTATTGCAAACAAACTGGAAACGACGCAATGGGTGTCCCGTGTGCTAACCATCTACTTTGCGCTAGGATATGTACTACCTTTTCTCTATGGGTAAGTGGTGTTTTTCTCAAAGAGGTTGGAGGGGGTAAGTATCGACTATGTACGAATCTAAGCACCATGAGGCTAGTGATTCAGTAAAAGGAAATTTTTGGTATTGCTTATGCATGTGACGAATAATTACGAAAAACACAATGTTACATCAAAACGCTAATGCGTTTCCCACCTGTTGAAAAAAAAAACGCAATGGTTAATTCAACTGTTTTATGCTTTTACATCACATACGAGCCACTTTTGTGCGTCGTACGTAAAACCCCCTCCCGGTTATTACAGTACACCCGATGATCAGCTTGTAGTTACATAATGAAACGAAGAAGAAAACACAGGTAAACCAACTATCGCAAATCCATGAGAGAAGAAGCACCGTTGTCGGGCGAGTCAGAGGCTCGATATAAAATGCATATTGGGACTAGGGCACAAGAAAACGGAAAACAACATGTTAATTTCAGTTATGTTTCCTTTAAATAGATAAGTTAACTGTGACCGATTATAGTTTTCGGCTTTCGGGGTTAATTATTTTTTAAACCAACTTTTATTGACTACTACTTTAAAGCGATCGTTTACACGGTCTTCAAAGGGTAATGTACCTACTATATAATATATCATTGAAAAGATAATATACCATTCTTTGACAAGAAAAAATCAAGTCCTCATTTCCCGTATGTAGTATTGGACACTACGGAAAAAATACATAAAATTCCCTTTTTCACTTTCATTTTCACTAAAAAAATTGTCTCATTGTTTCCCATAAACTAAACATTAAAGTTAAAATAAAGTTAATTAGTCATGGTTTCCAGCAGGTTTCACGTGTCTGCATTTTCGGTCGCTACGGTTTTGTCAAGAAAACAGAAAGAACACGTGCAACTGCCCATACAAAACATATTGCCTTTATGATCTTGTTAGGGTACGTTTTCTGTCATGTCACTTTTTCAATATGTTGTCCATCCTATTTATGTTTCATTCGAACAATCGAATGTGCCCACTCAGCTAATAAGTATTTAGCTTTTAGTGAATATATGATAGCATAGCATTTTAACTTTGTGCAATTTAAGTTTTGTAAAATATGGCATTTTGTTTTTAATACGCGTCTGCGTATTCGATATTGGTATCTAAATATGTATTTCTTTTAGGACGTATGCATGTAAAGGTTGTCGGTATAACGAAAGGTACTAATTTAGTATGCCCAAATGCGTGTATTGCAGATAATGTTTTGAATTTGATAAAAAAGCAACCAAAAATATTTTAACAAAAGTCCGTAAATTCCTTCAAAAATCGTTTATGTCCGTTTGACCCCCTGTAGATGTTTATAAAGTTCGAATAGTTTTCTACAATCCCAGAAGAATGGCAGTGCTATGGCTGTTTTCCATGCTCTTTTTGTAGCTTTCTTAAGGATGAGAAGTATCCAGGATCCATTTTTATAAGGATGGGAAAGTCTTAAGTAATAAGGACGAGGAAAATAGAATATTTAATGAGCTTCAGATAGTTGGCAACTTTAACTACCAAAATACTTTAACAATACCGACACCGTGTGTACCGATCACATGCATCGGAGGAACGATCACCAACACACAATCAAGCGGTGTCATTTAACGGTTACTGCGATCGGTACACACGGTGCATAATTTAGTGTCAAATCTGTTATGCGCCCTGTATAACGTCGTGTTATAGGGTCTGCTGAGCCACAACGCTTTTGACACCTGGTCGCTGTACTGTCAAAATTGTTATATGAGGCTGTTATACAGGGTGGTCAAACAAGCGTTCTCTTTTTCATTTGGTTATAAAATGAAAACGACTAAACATTTTTCGATGCTTAAACATTCTTTTGAAAGGTTGATCATCAAATTTATGTGTGAAAAACAATTTCGCTCAAATGTCCCCCACGATTGGTTTGGCAGTAGCCCATTCGGTCAACCCAATTTTTGAGTACTTTTTCGACTGTCTGTGGTCCTATCTCGGCAATGGCTATTTCAATTTCGCTCTTAAGTTCGTCAATAGTTACTGGTTTGCTCGCATAACATTTATCTTTCACCGCTTTCCAAAGATAATGTCAAATCGCAACTTCTTGGAGGCCAAGCCACAGACCATTTCTGCTGATTATTCGCTGTCCGAGAATGCGGCGCAAACAATGGATCGTGGCTGTCGCTGTATGGCAGATAGCCCCGTCCTGTTTTAACAAAAACTGTCAACTAAGTTCTCAGCTTCAATTTTGCCAAAGAACCAATCAGCCAACATTGCTCGGTAGAGTACGCCTTCGACGGTTCCGGTGGCTCTTTCTTCATTCATTGATACGGCGGCCGATGATGCCGCTATCCCGAAATCTGCACCGAACAGTCACTCGTTTTGGATACATGGGCTTCTCTTGCACGACGTGTGGGTTTTCCGAACCTCAAAAACGACAATTCCATAGCCACCGAGGTGGAAATGAGCTTCAACGAAATGAGGTTTTCAAATATCGTACCGTTTGATTTAAGACCTATCACTTTGGAAGTAAGTTTTTAATATTTCCCAGCTTTCTTCAAGCGTAAAACGACCCATTTCGTAAATTTCTAAGTATTTACTGAATGTCTACAATTTCCAGAATCTAATTTGACGTTCTAAACGTCAAATAATGGGTACTTCAAAAAGAGAACGCTTGTTTGACCACCCTGTATCTGCTGTTATGCACCGTGTGGCACCGCAGTAACGTTGTGTTTTTACGGGCGGAGTTGTTGCTTCCGCGTCAAACTCCTTTCACGTCGGTCTAGGGAATCGAACCCTGTGAGGGTGCAAAATCAACCGTAAAACGAATTACCTCTACCCAACTTAATGACATTCCAGCGTGTTTACAACACACAGAGTGGCATATAGTTGCCCATTAGTGTTTTGTTTTTCAAGCTCTTGTACCTATTCTATGCTAGATGAACAACGAAATTAAAGAATAGTATGATAGTTTTTATTAATTGATTGATCAGTTTCTTAGTATTTTTTACTCTTTGTAACTTTATTTGCGTATTTGATTTTTTTTTTCATTTTGTAGGAATCCTGTTAATGCATACTATAAAGTGCTAATGGCAAATGCGGCTACCAGCGCGATTCGATTGCATCAACGCCTACCACCGTTTCAGTTATCACGTAACTATTTGCAGCAAATGCTGCTGGAGGATTCCTGTCATTATCTCTTCTTCTCGCTGATATTCCTGTATGTGTATCCAATGCTGCTCATCATTCTGCCGGTTATACTTTTCTCTGTTTTGCATTCTACGAGCTACTCTTTAACCCTCCTTGATGTAAGTATATTGTGCCAAAACATTTGGCCTAGACGAAAATTTCTGATTATTAATATTTATTATCATATTATAGACCCTTGGACAAAACTCTTGGTGGGGTGCTCGGCTACTGATATCGTTAGTAGAATTCCAAACTCGCAACATTCTTCGGTTAGCCGCGTTTTCCGAAATCATCATCATGCCACTATCGGTGTTATTAGTGTTTCTGTGAGTACTGTCCAGAAACGAAATTATTATATACTATATACGTGCATTAAATAAATTGATAAATTTCATCCATTCTTCACAGTGGTAAGGCTGGTATCATGACACCGTTGGTGTACTACCAGTTTTTGGTTCTACGTTATTCATCTCGACGCAATCCCTATACACGTAACATGTTCTATGAACTGCGTTTGGTGGCGGAAAACTTTGCCAATGGAACGACGACGCCGGTAATACTCCGGAAGATGCTGCAAGGGACCATAAGTTTTATCAGCAGGTTAGCCCCACCGACGCAAGTGCAACAGCAACAGCAGCAGCAGCAATAAAAGCGGATAGTAAAAAAAGAAAACAAACGAAAATTTCCATTGATTGTTTTGCACCCATGTTCCCTTATCATTAACACGCCGTCACGTTTGATATTGCAATACGCATGCACAAATATTGCAAACTGTCTTTGCTTTTAACTCAATGGAAGATTGATTTACATTCGATGATTTTATAAGAATCGGTTTAACGCATGTTTCTCGGTTGCGGCAGGTTTCACAGTTGTGGACCTCTTAAGTTCGATACAGAGGCCGTTTTGAACAACTTTCAGCTTCATGTTAGTAACAGGAAGAAGGCAGTACGTGAAGCCAAAGGAACGTATACATATGTGTTGTTTAATCCCATTTGTTTTCTTTTTCTTTCGGTTTGAACATTTTTTCGTTTTTTTAAACCCATTTATAACTTTTTGTTATTATTGCTATAAGTATAAGGTAAAAGACTTTGTAAAACAAAATGTCAGAATCAAATTGTAACAAACCGACAGGCAGAGAAACTTTTTATGGTGAATGGAACGAATTTGAAGGAAATAAAAAACAATTACAAATAATATCTACGACATCTTTCGTAAGTTTTTTTTTATTTTGAGAGACAGGAAAAAGAACGGACAGAACCGTATTTATTTGATTATAGACAAATAAATGATAGAATGGTACAAATCATTCTTTGGATGACACTGACAAATCGATAACAACTTATTCTTCAGTTATTACCACGTTCACGTTTATTGGCATGTAATAGCATAATACATAGTGAATTAAGTTCCCAGCCTGTTGCTTTAACATTTAAATTTCGCAATTTTTGATAACCATTCATTTTCACACCGGGCCATGCGGTGCGGCTCTTCCACTGCTTCAAGTCACCTTTCCACAGGCTTTCAAATAGTTGTGCTGATTTTTGGACTTCGAGGGGCTCGTGGTGGGTTACTTTCAAGCGGCATTTAATTTTTGGAAGCAGTAGAAGACGCAGGGTGGGCTTTCTTCCCATATCTCGAGAATATATTTGTCTTACTGCACACAGATTCTGCAATGGCCCTAATACTTAAACGACGCTTTTTAGTTATTTTGGTAATTTTTGAAGAGTCAAGTCACTTTTTGAAGTCACGGGCCGTCCTTGTCACGCGGGAATCATCCCCGTATACTCTCGGCAATGTTTCATAACGTCTACAAGTTTTACGCTTTACATTTACTCTTTGTTCGGTTTCTTTAGGTCAGTAAGTTTTTCACCTTCGTTACTCGATTTTTTCGCGATCGCATCGAGCCTTCTGTGCGCAAAACCATGAAAGCTTTATGGCGGAACCTCGTATATGAATGAAGTAAAGGGCTAGCTAATTTCAACGAGGAGTAGCAAATCTGAAATACACATATTTTTCATTCAAATATTGATGATATGTGACACATACAAGAGAACAACTTCCTATCGTGATCCCTTTGGCGTAATTCTACAACACTTTGTGTTAATGTGTAACTAGAGTAAACTCTAACGGAATGCAGAAATAGTATGGCTTCGGCTAAAGACTCTTAGTTTACTTTGCTACAGTATTCTAGAGCTAGAGACTGTATCACCGTCGAACTGACTAAATGACTGACTAGAAAGAGAAATTTTTAAAACTCATGGAATTCTGAGTCCTTAGTCAACACTTCGTTTGTTGTTTCTCACACTACTGTTTACTTGATCGACAGCTGTTGTGCAATCCAGTCCAGATTTTCGTAAAACCGCGGATCACTCATTTTCAATGCAGATTTTTTGTACAAATAGTAATATACCGGAGAAACTGTAGAAGAAAGAGAACAATAGCCTGACATCAAACAAGAGGCAAGTTGTGTTTCAGTATTCCGTGCTTACACAGCCGATGTATAATAAATAGAGCAGTAAGAGCCTTCGGCCACTGAAACTGGTACGGTGCATTGGAATGCCCTAGCACCTGCCAAAGATGCAATGCGATGCTGAGGAAAAAGTACATCATGCTAATGAAGAGCGGGGTGCGAAATTTTTCGTACAACAAGTTTGCCATTCCGGCTTGATAAACGTAGGTGGAGTACAGACTAAAAACAAAAGCAGTGAACGATAGCATCAAACAAACATCCTGGGCACTGTAAAAGACGAATAAAACAAAACACCGAGCTTCGTAAGTTCCTTCGATTTGTGCAAACGCAATATATTGTAGACGCGAAAATACTTACATGAACAAAAAAATGGCACCAACTTGACCACCGCGAGCTAGATACGAGAAACTGTTTATGCCTAAATCAACGAACAGAAACAGCAATTGAAAGAACAAAACGCTGGCGAAACGTTTCAGAGAAAGTTTAAGCATTTTGCATTGGTCCCGGTATCAGGTATTGCCCAACGACACGAAAACCAAATTCCTTGTTTTCTCTCACTATGTTGGCAAGCAAACAAACTTGGTTCAGGGCGACGAATATTTTTTGTTATAGTTTGGTTTAGAAGGCAGAACCCTAGAGGGGCCAACACAGGATTGAAACTGTTATCAAAATTAATTCAGTTTATGGAACACACATCGCTACATAAGGTTGCAACGTAGTATCAGTTTAATTATTAGTAAGTATTTTTTTGGTAACCAAAGTAACAACACAAAAATTTAGGTTTTGCGCTGATCTTGGTTGCACTCTCTTAAAAGTTTGTTGTTGTTAAATGGTGTTTCGAAAAATGACACAGTATGTACATTTATATATATATCTATCTACATCCGGTTGAACTTTTTCTCAAGGTCGCTATATGGAAAAGGTTGTTGCGATTTCAGAGACAAATCCTAAACTAGGTTTGTTATTGGATTGAAGATCTTGAAAGTATAGTAAATGTAATTTAATTACTTATTTAATTAATTACCGCTGAAATGGGTTTCTTTTGACATCGAATATCTCGAACCATCGAATTTCTACATCGAATATCGAATGCCTTGGTTCTGCTGCTGTCAACATCTTGTTCGTTAAGGTTGGCAGCGCGTCAATTTGACGTGCCATAGCGAAGAATGTTCTTTTCTGTCCCACGTTTCGAAAGGAAACAAGCTAGCTACGAATTCCGGCTTAGTTTAGGCTCGTTAAAATGAAGTAACGTATATTTATGTTTTACTAATCTATAAGAAATAAACTCAAATGCTTAATGTTTCGTTTTGTTTTGCAGGATTGGACTGTGTGCATTCAGTGGGTTTAAAATCTACCCAGGCAGTGGCAAAACTTTGGTGAAAGCTGACGGTAAGGTAGGTATACACATTTCCGTATGATTGAGACGCCTGGTATTTAAAACCTAACCATTTCGAAACAAATTCCATCTAGAGCGAAAGACTTTTATTATCTCTTATCAACCAGTTTGTATTTGATCATTTTACAGACGCACGTATTTTTGAACAAAAAATGTGAACGCTCCTTCCTGATGAAGCGAAATGCGCGTAAAGTGAAATGGACCGTGCTTTACCGTCGCAAACACAAGAAGGGCATCGTGGAAGAGGCTTCTAAGAAGCGTACGCGCCGTACTCAAAAGTTCCAGCGTGCCATCGTTGGTGCCTCCATTACGGATATTATGGCTAAGCGTAACATGAAACCCGAAATTCGCAAGGCCCAGCGCGAGCAGGCTATCAAGTAAGTTTGTGTCGAAGATCGTATGTAAATGCCCCCTACGTGACCGAGTTGTTAATTGATGCATCAACGGGTAGATAAAGCGGGCGAAACTATTCTTACATTCATTTTGTTCACCGGTAGATTTCTTGGTGTTCCGGCTACTAGGATGCACCATTGAGGAATCTGCCGTCTTTACAGATGAAACATTCCATTTTATGTAGTAACACCGTGAAATTTTCATTTCGGTCTAACTTTTGGGATTTATTTTAAATTTGCAGAGTTGCCAAGGACGCCAAAAAGGCTAAGCAGGCCGAGAAAAAGGTTAAAACCCAACCGAACCCGAAACAGCAGAAATCCAAAGCTGCTAAGGTCTCGCAAAAGGCTGCCCCACGTGTAGGAGGCAAGCGATAAAAGGGTTATAGCATCTACGATGCGTTGATGTGTTTTTTGTGTGTAACAACTGCATCTGGTGTACAACAAACGAACGGGAAATGTACCATTGGAATTATGGAATAAAAAAACAGTCACCCGTTTGACGTTGGTGTTACCACAATTGAACTGATTATCACACAATAGAAAGAAATTAAGCGAAGAAATGTTAGTATGTTGGTCGACGTTCGAACATCTTCAAGACACCTTATATTGAGATACTTGTATGAAGGATGCTTTTTCTTTCGAATTATGTTCTCGATTTGAGGCAACGAGAAAGACCTGTCTGATGATAACTGACCTTCTTAGTGCATTCATCAAATAAGTAAAGAAACAGTGTATATTTGACTTTTACATTTACATTTTACATTACAATATATCAATGCATTGTTTATATAGTATTAACGACGAGAAGATAATCGTATTTACATAGAACGTAAAAAAACATTTTCGGAATGACGATAGGAGGTGTTAGAGTTGAGTTGTTTTGGTCGACTTTTATCGACACTTAAATCCAAACACTCGATTGAGTGATTATGGTTCAATCAGGAAATGGTTCCTTGATGACTTAAATGATGATGAAATTTCATATCCGTACGTTGCCGTAATGTTGGCGATTTTATCATTTACAATTCATCCTTTACAACTGAGTTAACGGAGTAAAGGAATTTCATTATTTCTTCTGTTGTGCGCTTGCCATCGTAATCTTGTAGGAATTGTCCTTTTGCAAAGTACTTGAACGTAGGATAACCACGGATTTGAAAACGTTCGGCTGCCTTTGTATGGACGGTGCAGTCGAGAGCAGCAACCTTGGCCGGTACATTTTCATCTACTAACAGCTTGGCAATCTTCGCAAAGTCCGGTTTTATGTGCTTGCAATGACCACACCAGGGAACATAGAACATCACAAAGAGGCTTGGTTCTCGTTTGATAACTTCCTCAACATTGTCATCCGTGAGGAACAGTATGTTATCGACTCCGGGAAATTGGCCGAACGGCTCCACTACTTCATCATTCTTCGTAAGCACCGCATCTGGATCGTTGAGGTATTTTATAAAATCAGTCGCCGTACGACCGCCGTTATACTCTCGGATGGTTTTGAGATAGTTGAAGTACTTGATGGTCGGATAGCCGCGAACTTCGAACGAAGAGCAGACTGCGCTGTAACGCGTACAATCGACCGCTGCTAGTTCAGTTCTGGGGTCTTCCTTGAAGTGTTCCGCCGCACGGTTAAATTCAGGTTTCGTTCGCTTACAATGTCCGCACCCTGTTGAAGGAGAGCAAAAATATATATATATAACTAAAGTTTCTGCTATGGTATACTTTTTCTTCTTACAAGGAGCATAAAATATGACCAGAACGCGTTTTTTCTTTTTCAGAAAAGCTTTGAACGTCTCATCATTCAGATGGACAACTTCCGAGGGCTCATCTTCCCACGAAGATTCTGGGGCCGGAGGTAGAGGAGGTTGAATAGGGTTCTGAAAATGTTTGTAAATGAATTTGTAAATTTAACTGCTCAACATTTTTCGCCAACCCTTTAAGAGATACCTGCATGAATTCCACAATTTTATTTGCTTCCCGTACGTTTACGTCGAACTTGAACTCTCCATTGCTAAAGTATTTTACTGTCGGGTATCCTTTAACACCAAACTGTTGCCCGATGGAAGATTCAATAGTTGCATCAAGGGCCGCCAGTACACCAGGTATGGCTTTGGTCTTCAAAATTTCAGCCGCTTTTTCGTACTCCGGCTTCATTTTTTTACAGTGTCCACACCACGGTGCGTAAAACATTACTAACGCCGAATGTTCGTCTTTGAGAACTGGTCCAAAATTGCTAGTTGTGAGGTGAACTATTTCCGAGTTGCTTTCCGATGCCCAATCTGATTCCTTCGGCTTGACTGTCGGTGGAGCGGTAGGATTTTTCATGAACGCTACAATACTTTGGCGATTATTTTCTCCTTCGAAGGTATATTTCATGCGTCCGTATCTATGAAAAACAAATGACAATAACTATTAAGGAAAAATGGAATGTGTGGTGTAATCTTTTCCGGACGTACTCATAGTACAACAAGGTTGGGAAGCCCGTTATGTTGTACAGCTTGCGGATGATTGAATTTTCGGGACGATTCACGTCGATCGCGGCGAGAACGTATCGTCCTTTTAAATCAGTTGCGGCTCCGGAAAACTCTGGTTTTAACGTTTTACAGAATCCACACCAAGGCGCATAGAACATGAGGAGAACTGGTTTGACTTCTTTTTTCAGAAATTTGCCCAATGCCTAGATATAATGAATCCTTCAAGAAATTACCCAAGTTATCGAACGAACAATGACAAATATTACCACCGCATCTGGCACATGAACGACGTCTGCTCCGATTGGATCTTCTTCCCATGGCAAGTCGCCAGCTGGATCACGCATAAAATTGACCATGCTGGTCGCTGTAAGCTGCCTGTCGTAATCCTTGTGATAGTCGCCATCCTTAAAGTGCTTAATCACAAAGGGGACCGGTTGGACCTTCAGTTTCTTACAGATCTTTTTCACCTCTGAATTATTGCAATCGAACAATATGAACGTGCCTTGCCCCTTCACACTTTCGGCTGCTTCTCGGAATGAAGAAAGTAGTGCCGTATTTTCTTTTACGCCAGACATGAACAAAATCAAGACGTTTGTTTTGGTGCGAAATAGCTTCTTTAGTTCCTTCATGTCCGTGATGCTATCTATTACAGCACTTTTTTGGGTTTTGGAATAGACCAAGCAAACGCCTACGGTGGCAATCTGTGGAAAAACCAGTATGTGGGTCAGTATGGTTGATTTTCGTTGCCTTCCTACCTTTTCGACCATTAAGACGGCGTCTCCTAACTGGTTTCTAAAATATTCTTTACGCGTCTCAGCGGGAATAGAACTTACAATAAGGATGCAAACATGCAGTTTCATGATGCAAACAGGAAGCGCTGCTGTAATTATTTCTTCTAGAGTCGTTTTAACAAATATTTTTTCCTTGATGTGTACTTAGTTTTGTTTGGTTTTGTGAAAAGCGCTTCTGAAACCGGCTGGTTAGTTTATAAGCTGTGGTTTGGTCTAAAGAAAACGTTCTATATAAAATGATCAAAAGCAGTTTGACGTTTCTACAGCGTTCGGTTCGTTTCTAACAACAGTCTCTAAGGAGAGACACGCCGTTCGTCTCACCGCAACTACTCTACTCTCATTTATCAACAGGTAAAATTTAAATCATCATTTAAATAATCGCATCATGATGTTGGGAAAAAGGCAAGTGTTAATTGAACTTCAATCGACAAACTGCATGATCCACGCTGAGGTTGTTTACCTCTATAAGTGTTGGTCTGGCGAAAGCCGGTGCTGGTGCTGGAAACACTTCCATTTGATGTACAGTTTCACGATGTGGGGGTTAATATATTAATACTCGCCTGCTTTAATTTTCTAAAACTGCGGCGATTGCCAACAACGACAAAAGTCGGTGCAATTTCGCTGTCCACACTACGATGCTACACGGTGCATAACAGCCTCATATAACAATTTTGACAGTACAGCGACCAGTGTCAAAAGCGTAATGCAGTGTCAGCAGACCCTATAACACGACGTTATACAGGGCGCATAACACGACGTTATACAGGACGCACAACAGATTTGACACTAAGTTACGTGTTACGTGTTATAGTTATGCACCGTGTGGCATCGCAGACACGTTACGATTTGTCTGTGCGATGCGATTGCACAAACTAAAGCCCGGTCCACACGTTACGACTTCACTTCTACTTTAGTCAGTGCAACCGCATCGCCGCAGACCAATTGTAACGTGTGGACGGCGAAGTTGCAACGACTTTTGTCGTTGTTGGCAGTCGCCGGCGACGTAGCAAATTAAAGCCGGCGAGCATTAAAGTCGTACGACTTCTGTTACAAATGTAACGCCAGCGGCTCCCGATTGAGCGGCCCACCTGAGTGCCACGTTCGGGTCGCTAGCTTAATCGCCCTCGGACCAAGGAATCGGGCAGATAAAAATGGAGCTGTTATTGTTACGCACCGTGTGGCGCCTCAGCTACAGCTGTTTCGCTTGGATTAAGATTAAGCTCACATGCAAACTGACTTTGAATTTTCGAACTTTACTTACTTGTGTGAGTGTTTTATAGCGCGCTGTCAGTGAGGCAGGGTTTGTTTATGTCGGTAGGTTAAAAACTGCTAGTAACGCAAGGTTTGTGTCTCTGCTGCTGGTAGTCACCACAGGCTTCGTGTTTTTTATCTTTCGAGAATCCAGTCCGTATTTATGATGCTCATTGTTGCAACATTTAGAAAATGACTGCTTGAATAGTGTTTTGCGGTTTCGTAAAAATCCTAAGTATATTTTATTTTGCTAAATAATATTGGTATTTCGGACTGCGTAACGTCGCTTTTGCCATACTGGACAAGTAACAGCGAACTGAACACAATAGTTATAAACGGATTGATATGCGCTTCCGCGCTTTCGGCAGACAACAGGATGACAGCATAAATAAATTGACACTTGTGCAGACAAAGAAAAAATTTGTACAAGATTTGTTTTGAAATTCTTTTCATTCGGAAAATAAACATCTTTCGTGTTCGCTAGAGCTGCTGTATGAATAATTTGAGTCGCAATACCGTAGCTATCCGTGTTACGTTATTTGATTGTTAAAGGATTTTTGTTAGTTTTATTTATTTGACACAACAGTGGAAAAAGGTAAGATAATGCTTTGTGTTTCGCGAGGCTCTACCTCGCACCTGGAGACTTAAAATATTTCTGAAGTGGCTAACTTGAAAAACTTAATAATAATACGTAACGGTTGGCGAAGATTCCAAAAAGTAAACACTGTGGTGTGGTAATTTAGAAAAAAAACGGTTTCACATAGTTTGTTTACTTCCTGAATGCGATCGCATAAAGGCCTTTCGCTCACTCATCAATGTACTTTCATTTGCATTTTCGTGGTAGGTCGGTAGGATCAGCTCATCGTTGATGGCGCTACTCATAATTGATATCTTGAATGAATTAGGCCGCATCCAAGACATTGAAGACTAGTGTTCGTGCATATTTGAATGAGTCACCCATTCGACAACTGAATGACAACAATGGATCCAACGCAGATCACAGCGCTGGCAAATTTATTGAAGGAAAGTGGCGATAAAGTGTTGAACTCTCAGTTCAAACTATCACTATCAGGTAGGACGATTAACGATCGCTTTAATTGCTACTTTGACATTTTTTTTTCATAACTCCAAATATTTTTTAGCCTCACTTCTAAGGGCACTGAATGATTCGTTTAGCTTGATTGTGGATAAAAATGAGATACTACCGCCGCAGAGCTTTCAAGTAGTAAAACCGAATAATGCAAAATCTGATGTATTCCGGGATCTTCAGTTTGTGTATGATTTCGTGCAGAAAACGGTAATTCTCAGCTTGAACCAGTTTCTCAACGACGACCTTTACGAGTCTGCTGTGGACATAAGCAAATTTCGGAGCTTACGTACGCTTGAGGTGCAGAAGATACCAATCAATCAAGTAGTTGGTATAAATCATCTTAAGAATCAACTGCGTGATCTGTCCTGTATTCGCAGTATCTCATATGTGTCGGATGTGCTGGTTGGTTGTGGCGGTGACAAAATGATGGAAAAAAAACAGTGGCGAGCGCTTAAAAACATAAATTTTGCATACAATATGCTTGATTATGTGGATAGCTCGCTGGAGCTGACACCTTTGCTGGAAGTGTTAAATTTGAGCCATAACCAATTAGTGAGCGTGTCTGCTGTGCGCTATTTGCCAAACTTACGGGAGATAAATTTAAGCTACAATCGATTGAACAGTATTCCGGTGTTTCACGTGGATGCAAGAAGCAAATTGAAGGTTTTACAATTGTCTAACAACTTCGTAGAGGATTTAGATGGTTTGTCCTGCCTTTCATATTCTTTGAACGATTTGGATCTATCAGGAAACTTTATCGTCGATCATGCCGCACTGCTTCCTTTGAGCACCCTTAGTGCTTTGCGGTCTGTTAATTTTCAGAACAATCCGCTGGCGTGTCATCCGAAACATCGACAGGCAACAGCTCGTTATCTGAATAAGAACATGGCTAATGTAGAGTTCTTTCTGGACAACGAGCGTTTGTCTCGCTATGAAAAATCTCTTACCGGAAATTACGATAGCTATAAAGCAATTCTGGTATCGAGCGTTGTTTCCAATTTAAACGGTAGCTCGAATGGCCGTAATACACCGGAGTCTAATACGACGGAAACCACAACAGAGCGAGACAATCTTCTCGACATGCCCGGAGGCTGTTTAAGGGTAACTGTAGAAGAGAAAGGTAAATGAAAAATCCTTACACATTTGAATATTTTCATATTTTTATCATGTCAATATTTTTCAGAAATTATGAACCACTCCTTAACTAGCCAAAAGAAGTTACGGGTTAGGCGAGCAGTGATATCTGAATGTGAAAGTGATCGTGACAATACATCGATTGATAATTCTCTGGTCGGAAGCAGAAAACTGAACAGTTCGGGAATAAATTTAGGTAAATAATTCCACTCTCCGTTGATGAACTAAATAATTCCGTACATAATCCAGATACAGTAGTCGTAAAGTAGTAGTAGTAAGAAAAAAAAGAAAAAAAGCTTTAAGTCAAATTAAATTGCATCTTGATACGAGGCAGAATTTGTTCAAGCAACTAAAGGACCCACATTATCATATACTCCAACTATTTCATACAAGTTAATGCAGCAGAATATTGGTTAGGTTCAACTTACACCATTTGTTCTTCAACTTTCGAACCACATTTTTGTGAACGTGAGTGTGGATCCGCCGTTTTAAAATGTTATCCCTTTATTTTTCGATTCAAGAATCCAATCGTGAACATTTGGAGACTAAGGAAGTTCTTGAACGATTACGAGACGAATACGGCAGTGCATGGTTACAGAGTCAAGCTGGGCACATGGTTAGAAATGTTATCGGTTTCGATCCGGATAAGGAAAGAGAGTATGAGAATGTTGCGCAGTATAAGTACGAGAAAACTCATGTGACAGAGGAAAGCAGCAGTGGAATCAATCATTGCTGCCATGTCACAGAAAACAGCGCAGCGAAAGAGCGATTGGAATCTGTACCTGCAAACCCGGTTACACATGAGCAGAGCTCTATGAACACTGTTATATTAGAAGATCTTAGTGCATGGAAAATGCAAGCGAGCCCCGAGTTTCCGACTGCTAAGATAAAACTATCGGAAAATAAAGCAACGCCTTCAGATTGTAGAGGTCTTACCATTGAAGCTGATGATACGAGATACGTGTCTTCCGACCAAGGAACGACTGAAATGAATGTTAAGGGATTGCTGAACTTGACGGATATCTACGGCAGCTTGCACGATCATGATGAAGGTATGTTACCGGTCAATTTCTTTGCATTTTTCATCAGTTTGAATGTTTTGTCAATGATTGTTTATTTTCCGGTCGAACAGATTCCGAAGTTGAAGATAATGAAGTTCTGTATCATGTATTTGCTCGAGACAACGATTCCGAATTGTCTCTCCTTGTTTCTGAAAAGAGCATCAAAGAAAAGGACGCAGTAGGAAGGCGAGTTCAGAATAATAATTTCAGCATTAGGCTTGCGTACAATTAATTTTAATATCTTTTTTGCATCGAAGAACCAAAACTCGTTGGGGAATTAAAACGCTTGAGGCTTGCGAAAGGTCAACGTCTACTTGTATCACATTAACGTTTGACACGATGAAGCGAGATAAAAAGGAACGAATGTACGAAATGGATACGCACGATTGTCTGCTACTTGAAAGTCGACTTCGAAGCATTCTGTCCAAAAGACCTCTATCCGAGATGAATCAACGTCTGTACAAGTGTGTTGTATGTAATACCAAATTTTCACGCGAAGTCAATAGCAAACGTGCGCAAGATGGTACGTAATTATTTGGTTGGTACTGGCTCCTAACAGCAAGTTATTTTGAATGTTAATGCAAATTTGAGTTTAATTTTACCTGTTTTGCAGATATCCAATGCCCGGAATGTCGAGGTGGTTATTGCATCGAAATTAAGGAACAGCTAATGGAGAAAGAAACTGTAACATCATCGACAAACCCCTTCATTAGTAGTCCTTCGACGTGCAATTTGAACAGAAAATTAACATGTTCTTTGCCTAAAGTGTCAGATGTGCACGTTTCCGAACCGGAAGCTATGAACATCTCGAAGCAAAGTTTGGGTAAGTGAAGGATCGTTATAAATACTGAAAAAACTCTTCTTGAGGTATTACTTATATGCATTGCTACAACGTAAAATTCATAATTATTTTGTTTGGCTTGAGCTACTTTGTTATCTCGCCAAAAAGGTAACGATTGATGGGAAAAATACAATGCTTTACATAAACCATTGGTTTCGATTTCTCCTCTTATGTTATTGTGTTTATACGTGGAGAAATATCTACCTTTCCAAATTGGTAATTTGTCGCCGTATTTACGATTCAATATCGATGTTGGAAGTAGAATAAATAGTTTAATGTTTTATAGTTTTCGAATTTATATTTCAATAGTACTATTAGTCGCAAGGTCTGCAATGCCCTAAGGCTTGGTTACAAATTGCTGAAGGGTTTAAAAAAATTGAATTTTATCTATATATATATAAAATGGAATTTTATGTATATATTGATGTTTGGTTACCTAATCTTTGTTTTGCTTTATAATTTTCAATAGCATACAGTTCCAATAAGATTATTTCAAGCGATGTAAACAAGTTTTATGTTGGAAAATTTTGTAGATTATTTTCCGTCTTCGTTTATTTTCTGAAGTGATGGAATGTACTGTTCAAAGTAGATCAAAATGAGCTAAAATTTCCCGTAGTTATAACAATCGTAAACCAAGGAATGCCAACAAAACATTCTTTAAATTTACTTCCACATATACAATATGCACTCACCAGAATCTAGCGGTTCGTTGAATGATTCTTCCTCCTGTTCGCGGGTATCTCAACCGGGCAGCTCCTGCGACTCGAACCGAAGCGTTGCAGGAAGTACGAATTCTGAACGTGACCGTGACGTTGACTTGCTCGGCAACGAGAGCGACATTGAAGTATTGAGCAATCCCAGTCAGAGTAGTATAGAGGTGCTTGATAGAGGGTAAGTGAAGTGAATTGGAGTGATTTGTTTATCGTAGTGAATACTATAACTTTCTATAATAATTACACAACTAAAGATATCATCCCAGTCGAAAAGCATCTGAAGAACGCCGCATCTCAAGCCACGAAATCATCTCCGATAATAACTCTGTTGGTACATCTGTGGGTGCAATCTCGTTTTGTGAGGAAGAACAGCAGCATACTGTCGGCGACTCAATGAATCCCAGTTTAGACGATCATTTGAATGGTGCGCTAACGATAATGCCCAATGTTACTTCGGCACAAGGAGAGGAAAAGGACTATTCGATGATCAAAAAAAGCACCGCTGGCAAAAAATTACATGCAGCTCACACCAGTAAGAAAGGATTCTTAGCGAACGTTAATCTAACTGAGAGCTCTAGCTCTGGTTCGGTCACGGACAGTGTATGCACCGCATATGAATCGAATCAGGGGCAATCGGTGGACGTTTTGAATGCCAAAACAAATGTAACGGTAATTGGGCTAACAACGTGTGAACAGGAACCGTCGGAAGCTTGTACATCGATGCAACAGCCATCATTTTCAGCCAGTGCATCTGCGAATGCATCAGACACCACTAAGTCAGACAATTCCGTGTTTGCAAGTGTTTTGGGGGGCCTATTCCAGTCCACCAATATGCTTATGGCTAAAACGCCGAAGGGAAAATCGGAAGAAGAGTCACTGAAAAAGTTCTATGAACCAATTCGATACAATTATACCGATTATGCCAACGTTGACCACCGCTTGAAGTTGTACTTATATCAACACTTATTTGACGATGCTAACGAGTCTCTAAAATGGTTAGTTTCGTGCATCGTGTTTGATGATAATCATGTAGACGAATGGCCCACTGGATTTGATGGGTTGTTCGTTCTGTCAACAACCAAATTCTACGTCATGAAAAAAGTGGCTGCTGAAAAGTACGTTCAAATGAAGAATTTTCTGATATGTGACATTGGTGAGTTTATGTTTCTCTTTTTATCCGTGTTCTAGTGATGATCCGACAAGCTGGTTGAAGAAACATATCGCAGGAACAATTGATCGCATTGGAATAGCGCAGCCCCTGCCATGGAAGTTTGGAATTAAGTTTATAATTAGCGCGATCGGGGCAGTGCATATTGTTCTTCAAGATATTTTTCGCACTGATAAATTGATATTGTTTTTTAATGGTAAGCATGGTTGTTTTAATTGTATAGTTCTTAACTGTTAATTGTATAAAAATGATTCGTTGCAGAAAATCCTCTTCCAACTTACTGCACACTCGACTACCAACCGTCAGATGTGTTGATTAACAAATTGAAAAAGGCAGCGAACGGGGACGTCGTAAAAATGGTTATGATAATAAACTTCTGCGACGTTGTATCCAACGACGAACTGAAGAGCGTACATTTGTCAACGCTACTTGTTACCGAGAAACATCTCATGTTGATACCCGACATCAGATGGATAAATGAGAGCTCAGCATATCCGGTTCAACCTAAGTTCACGCAGCTGGTAGTCGATATTGTTGAATTTGAAGATATAAATGACCTTTCTTGCCGACTGAGCTATGTTGACGAACAAGAAGACAAAGAGGAAACCTGGAGTCTTGGCTTTGCTACTCCCACGGCTAAGGAGAGCACAGTCAATACTATATGCCATTTATGGGAGACATTCTTTGGTGTTCCAATGAATAGAAAACGTTTGTAACAGTAGGCTCATTTGTAAGCAGCAAATACGTTAGTAAAAATAAAGGCAGGGATCTTTGAGAAAAACGAATTGAGAGAAGATGTCCAGGTATTTTTTTCAGATCTCGCAAACTTCGTTCCGTCTAAGTTGATTTAACATTACGGTTTTCAGTCAAATTCAGTCTAATTTCATTTCAAACTTGACCATCTACTACGACTGTTCGAAATACGTGCGTGTGCTTTTTGTTTGTGTCCTGTTGATTTATTTTAAACTAGCAGTTCCCGGCACGCGTCGCTGCGCCTCATTTCAACTTTATTTCTCGATTGGGAGGCATTTCAGAGGACTTCTTGGTGACGTATCCGATCAGCTTCCCTTTTCGCTTCCCGTTACTCCTACTTTTCAAACGATCGGGCTTCCCGGTGACATATTCGTTCAATTTCCGTTCCCGCCTCCCGTTACTCCACCGTTTCCCGGTGACGTATCCGATCGGCTTCCCGTTGGATACATGTCAAAACTCGCGCCACCACCACCACCTGGCTCAAATTGCTTGAAAATTATCAGAGCTTTGCTGACATTAACCCAGATTTTGTATAGGAGCCCCCGTTTGTAAAGAGGGGAGGGGTTTCTCCTCGGAGGTATGGGAGGGTCAAACTTTCCTGTTCACAATCAGGGGTCACAAAACTACGGTGTGCAAAATTTCACGCGGATTGGTTCAGTAGTTTTGGAGAAAATGCGGTACAGACAGACGGGTGACAAACAACCATTTTTATATACTAGTATACTAGACTGCTCATTAAGTTCTGAGCTTTTTCAACAGAGGGCACTGCTACGAAGCTGATTTTTTGTGTGATATTGGTACACTCTTCAAATGAACGTATGTGAAGTTTCATTTCAATCGGTAACTTGGTTTTTTTTTACAAGTCATTTAGTATCGACATGTCACAGTATTTTTCACAATGGAAAAAATCAAGTATCGTGCAGTGATTGATTTTTTATTTTTGAAAGGTTTAAACGCAAAGGAAAATTATAAACGAATGTTGAAAGTGTATAAGGACTCTTTACCTTTAATTGGCAGTTAAAAGGGGCAGTTATGAGTTTAGACGTGGTCGTAGTAGCCTTCAAGACGATCCATGTCAAAAACGTAAAAAAACAGACACAACATCGGAAATCATAAAACAATACAGGATATCGTTTTCGAAAATCATCCAATCACTGATAGAAATTAAGTACAAGACCTAGTCAACTCATTGAGCAGTATAACCAATATTTTGACTGAAGTTTTGGGTTCGAGAAAGCTGTTTGCACAATGGGTGCCGCATTTGCTACAAACGCATTCGAATGCATCTTTCTTGACAAGATTTAAAGCGTTTTCGATAGGAAAAAGTGGATTTTGTGCATTGAATCAACACTAGGGATGAGACTTGGGTCTATCAGTATGATCTTGAATCAAAATAAGAGGTTAAGAAGTGGTATGAACCTTTTTCTTCAGTTCCGAAACGAGTTCGTTCAGAAATTGACTAAAATGATGTTAGCATCAGTTTTGTGGGAAGCGAATGGAATTTTGCTAGCGGATTACTTGTAAATTGAAAAAACAATAAATTTTGATTATTTTTGTAACACTTTAGAGCAACTGAAAGCGAAAATTCGTGAAAAAAGACCCGGTTTACAGAAGAAAGACAACCTCTTTCATCAGGGCAACGCACCATGTCAGAAGAGCATTTCGAAAATGGCAAAAATCCATGAATTAAAGTTCGAATTGTAGGAGTATCCACCCTATTCACCAGATTTGGCCTCTAGCGACTTCCATCTGTTTTCAAACCTAAAAAAATCCTGCGCGGAAAGCGTTTTTTATCAAATGATGACGTCATAGCAGCTGTAAAGCATACTGTGACGTGACGCAAATATTGTCGATACTAAAATTCTTGCAAAAAAAAGTAAGTGACCGATTGAAATGAAACTTTCCATACGTTCATTTAAAGAGTGTACCAATATCACAAAAAAAAATCAGCCTCGTAGCAGTGCCCTCTGTTGAAAAAGCTCAGAACTTAATGAGCAGCCTAGTATATAGAAGATAGAAGATGAGGGTTTTTTTCGAACGAAATTTCGAATCACCTTCTCTGTCCTGCCGATTTTAGAAGCAACTGAACGATTAGAATAGCCCTCATTTATTAGTGATGCCATCAATCGTCGTTCTTCTTCTGTCAGCCGATTACCACGGAGCATTTTCTGTTAAAAATCACCTAAAAATCAAAACAAAGTCAAAAGCAACCCCTATAATGCTTGAAATGTTCTTACTTAGTTGCACTATTTACTACAAATTCCAAACTTACGGCACGACACACAGGTTAGTAGAATTTTGAGTTTTTGAACCACTGCGGCTATGCGAATGTCCAACTTTCGCAAGTACAAAACTGACGTTTTTTCATAGTTTGTGGCACAGCGCTCACAAATACCCATATATTCCAACCATATTTCTTATACAAGCTAACCACGAATACATAAACACAAAAATAGAGTGATAACACGAATGTTTACTCGGATTTGTTGACCGCTTTTTCTAAGATTTGTTGGTGCTGCTAAACGAATGTCTACCACTGTATATAAAATTGTCAAAAAATTAGCAATGCAATATTATCGATTTTCAAATGTTGTGTAAAAATAGAACATTTGTGTTGTTGTAATACCTTTTTGTCACAGTGCAGTGTAAATTTGCAAATTATTTTGCCTTTAATCAGGGAATGAATATGTGTAACATAACGACGTTCGGCAGCGGTAAAACTGTACAAGCAAATAAGGCATACTATGAAATTATACAGAATCAAAATTGGCATAACTGTCCGTTTCGTACGTTTAAAAATGATTTCGAATAAAAAGATTTTTTTTAATGTATAAAATAGTTTTTAAATATTTGATGGTCGCAGTTGATTTGTTTAAATATTAAGATAAAATTATATTGTCCCCTTGTTGTTGGCCACTTGTGTTAGGATCATCTTTTCATTTTGTATGATACCAATTTATCGCTTTCCATAACACTCAGTCACTGTACGCATCATTCGTGTCCGCATATCCGTAAAAAATCGATTTGACATAGACTGCCTGTTTTGTTTCTGGGCTATCCATAAGTCATCCACATGAGTATGGCGAACAGTTTTGACTGGTTAACGACATTGCTTTCCAACACTTGTGCAAAATCACCCATCTGGCACTTGATTCAGTTAAATATCTCTAGGTAGAAAATAAATTAGTGTTTCAATCTACAGGTGCCAGGAACGGTTGATTGGTTTAGTTTGGACTGTATACATCACATCCTGAGTTTAAACTAGGGCTGCAGGATATTATCGTGCAGTCTCTGGATAGCATGGTAGAATCGAATTTTCGTCAATATTCACATCGAACCGGATGTTGTTCGTTGTACTGTAGTTGGCCCGTCGTGTGTTGTAGCTATGTACCATTTATTCTCTATGTAACATTACTTGATTAGTCGCATAGATGGTTGACCAGATTGACCACTTTGCCAATGGCATTTTGACTCAAACTGTTACGAACTTGCTACGCCAAGGTAAGTGACGTTACCTATAATTAAAACGTTCATTATTTAAAATTATAGCTCTTAAATTGTCGTTGTGGTCATATCTCTCATATCTTTTACTCTAACTGCAAATTTTTAACTAAAATAATTTTCTCGGGTTATGAAATATGCTTTAAACAATTGCGTTCATATGTTGTATACGGTATGCAACCGTTGCCAATATCGATGAAACATGTTTCCGAAGTTTTTGTAGAGTTGTGAAGCCGCTTTTACTGAGACAACGATTGCATAATACCTTGTATACTTTCTATACAAGGTAGACTGCAAGGTGGTTGAGCATTTGCCTGATGGCAAAGTGTCAGCAACATGTGCAAGAGCGTATAATTAAGTTTTAAATAATTATTCAAAGTTGATGGCGGATAGGGATTAGAAAACTGAGGCGACGCTTACCTGTGCCATCATCGTATTCGGTTTGACCCATTTGAATATAATCTCTGATGACAAAGTTAGACAATTTCTGTGCAGAGGGACATGCACTAACAATAGAGTACTTTTGATTTCGTAGAGGTTACTGATGTGTGGATAATGTGGTCACGAACAGCTTTCTATTTACCGGTTTAACGACACCCAGGCCAAACTGTGTTCAAAGTACATGAAATAATAAACATTGCTCGACATCGTGAACAGTATCATCTTATCCTTTAGATCAGGATGAAAGCGACGGTATTCTCTAAGGAGCACTTCTTGGGCAAAACAGTTGACTGCCAGGCCAGCGGCGTTTGCTACTCTAAGCAACGGTTAGGCTGGAAACACAATTAACCGCCCAATTATTCCATCCAATGACAAGGTTGGATAGTCTAGTGTTATAAACAAACCATCTATTTAATGTGGGACCCTTGAGTAACGTAAATCTTAGTGTGGTCAAGAAGCTGACTTGTAAATTCGGCTTCATAAGCCGAAATCTGGTTTCATCAGACAAATTAAATATCCATTGGTCTGACAGAAGCATGCCACCTTTAATCTGTATATGTTACAGTATTGCTGATATACTTTTACATTAGGAATAAGCATAATTCAAAACATAAAAGCTTAATTATTTCAGATTCAAAACCGTTGAAATCGCTTAAACGCAAATCGATTAACTAAAGGGTGCGCCATCTAAAGTTGTTTTTTCATTTAGTTATAAAACAAAAACGACTGAATATTTTTCAATGGTTGAACATTTATTTGAAAGAATGATTCATCAGATTTATGTATAAAATACTATTTTGGTTGCAGAAAATTGGGAAACATCAAAAACTTATTTCCAAAGTGGTAGGTCGTCAACTCAAACGGTACGATATTTGAAAAGCCCATTTTCATCCCGATGGCTATGTTGATATGCAGAACTGTCGTTTTCGGTGTTCTGGAAACCTACACGCCGTGCAAGAGAAGCCAATGCACCCACAACGAGAGACGGTTTGGTGCGGATTTTAGAGTAGCGGCATCATCGGCCGTTGAATGAATGAATGAAGAAGGAGCAGCCTTAACGGAGGCGTACGCTACCGAGCAATGTTGGCTGATTGGGTCTTCAGCGAAATTGAAGCTTAGAACTTAGTCGACATTTGGTTTAACAGGATGGCACAACCTCATACAGGCGTTTTGCAAAAAGTGCACCATCTAGCACCTTGTATAAGCTCGGATTTGTCCTAGGCTAGGACAAATCCGAGCGTTTGTGGCGGATTGCTTTGCTCATATTGCGCATAACTTGCAGGTAATATTCCTAATTGTTCCAGTCGGTAGCGCTCGTCACTGTCGCGTAGCTGTCCTGGGTTCGAATCCCGGAACAGCAGCAGCAGCAGCAGCAGGTTGTCAAGCAGCCAGTCATGGTTTCGATTCCTGATACCGGCGTGACAGAGGGTTGGCGCGGGGCAAACAACTGAACAGACTGAATTTTTGGAATAGACAAAATCGATGATGAGCCAAAACACGTTAAAGCAAAACAAACAAATAAACAAACAACAAGCAAACAACTGTCAACAATTGACTGATTACTCAAACTGGCCAAACTTGTCGCCATAAGTGAGTGACATAAGTAGCAACATAACGCCACAAAAAATTGAAAGTCGAATATACGCAGCCCGCGTAAATACAAAATTATCAGAACTGTTTTAACATATCTCGTAAATTCAATGAAAGGCTTGTTCTGAACTAAAACTTTGTTGCCAATACCGTCCGTAAGAAACAACGTTACAGAAAGCAACATAGATTAACATTGTCTATGGTGCAGGTCATGACAGGATAAGAAGAAACCTTTGTTTCCATCTCCTTTCACTAGTACACAATATATCCCGACAAAACAATGAATTACTTGTTCAGTTTCTACCGAATTTTAACAGTTTTTCCAACTAATTCTAGATACAAACTCGTCATCGGAATTTAGTCAGGTACTTTTTAAGGCCTTTTTATCTAATTTATTTGTCGCCTAAGGTAACAACGTCCGCAAAAGCAAGGGGAAGATGCTTGCAGATCTAAGTGTCAAGGTATGGGTAGGGTTAATTTCTGATTACTACTGTAATACTGTAGACACAACGATATTGCAGTTCGCACTGAAATTCGTTTCGAAATGTTTCTATATTAAGTACCATTGAACTCCTTTGGGTTTTTTTGAGCTAACAGTATTTGTTATAATGCAAACGAATATCTATTTATGAAACAAGATGTAACAACGACAGGTAAAGTACGCTTTTTATTACTATAGACAAGAAAATCTAAGTAAACCTTATGGCTACCAGTGTGTTGGTGGAAACACTATTTTCGTGCCTTCTGAATTGTTGTATCATGTTTACTTCGACGTTTTTTTTCTATGTCCTAGAGGAAAAGAAAATGTAATGTATATTATCGTGAACTAACTGGTGTTGGGGTGTTTGTACTCTGAATAAGTACCGTGCAAGAAGTCGGTGTAAACACGTTAAACGCCAATGAATATGTTAGGTAAAATGGCTTTTTTAACATTCAACCTTAATTGCTTTATTTTATGTTAGAACACGGACAGAGTCCTGGTACCACCAATTTAAACATTTGCATTTAAGTTGATACTTTGATGCACAAAAAGTCGTTGGCCTTTCGCATGGAAACCGATAAATCAGCCTAGCGTAGGCGGATGATCTACGGACAAACCACATCTTTACTTGTTCTACACATCATAAAATTGTTGGAAGTGAACATTAAGTGAGTTTGACGGCTTAAAAACTATGAAAAACATAAAACGATAAATTAAAGGTATTGGCATTCTACGACTTTTGCTTATACCATTCAAAAGGTAACTAACGATGTAAAATCGATTTACTTTCCATAACATGTATCAATTTAATTATAAATTTGATTTGTTCGTAAACTACTCATTCATGAAATAAAAGCGTGCCGACTGGGTAAAGATGTTATAATAAGCCATAGCTAACATTAAGAAGAAAATAAGTTCTTACTGGTAAGAAGTAAGAGGAAGAACAATTGAAGTCATCATGATTTTCACAACAGCAAAACATACACGGGTCATTGAGTTTTTTCATAATGTCATAATCGATATATTAGTATGTACATACAATATGATCATTGTGTGTTTGTCTAGTATAGGTTGGTTATAAAAATAAGTGTTTATACGTCGATATTTTAACTGCCATAATTCTCAACAGCGTAGCTATTCTCACATGCAATGAATTCAGCGGCAACACACCGGAACAGCACAGAATTGGTACAGCAAATTAATGTGCTTGCGTAAAATACAAATTCCTTTTATTATGGCGCTTGGATGATTAGTGTAAAGAATTTGCTCTTTCAGTTTTTTTTCGGCCCAGACATTTGGCCAAAGGTTAGTTTTGACCATAGCGTACGTGGAAAAATTGCCGCATGAGTGGCAAAAACAATCTATTATGTAGAAGTATGGTGTTAAATAAAACATGCGTAACGTATACCTAATATTGATAAACGTTTTTATCTCTGTGGTAAGTTAAATTATTATTATTTATTTTTTTTTTATTTGTCTACTCCTCCTTCACGTTCTATCTACCTGATGGGAAGTGGTTAGTCTTATTCTAGGATTAATGTATGTAATTTGCGCCGTAAGAGCCGTAACCTTTAAATGGTAAATTTTCACCACAATGACCGTAAAGTGATAATGTTTTTTATTGTGACTGAATTCGCCAGCGACATTTGAATGGTGTGAGTGCTTTGTTAGTAGGTTTTTAAATTTGCTCCTAAGCAAATCTATTGTTTGTCTTGCCTCGTTTCCCAAATGCAACAACTGAACAGAGTCATATCACGATAAACATTTTCAAGCCAGCTTGCTGTTCTAGCAGGATGTATTTTACATAATAAAATTTTAACTGATTTCTTCGATTGCCCTTTTTATTTAAGTATATATTTCCCGACGTGGTCAGTAATTGTTCGATGAAAATGGGCTATCAGGTTTTGTGACAAACGAAATCGACTTTTACACAAACACTCAAACGATCAAATTCACAAACGTTTCATTCGAATAAAGTTATCGTTATGCTGCGAATCCTGCATCAGAGTGCGTCGTTCTGCGTTGTGCCATAGACGGAATAGAATCCCTTCGTTAGTAGTACAGATTATTGTATTTTGTATTTGGCACGTTTGCTTTGTAGTTTATATCAGAAGACGTCATCTACGGGGATTTGCAAGTCACAATAACTAGATGAATCTCAGGTAATTGCCGTGTGTTTACTTGTCAACAGCGGCGTTGCTATCATTTTCCACCTCATCCGGTGTCTTGTCCTTTGGGTTGGGTAGTGTTTAATTTATTAAGATGGTTTTGTTTTGATGATTTTTGATTTGGTGTTTGAGTTAAGCACCGAAGATATGTCGAGATTTTGGTTTATGTTCCCGATGGAGTTCGCCGTTTGTGGTCATGAATTAAGAAAACAAAAGAGTATTAGAGTCATTTTTGTGGTATTATGGAGTATTAGAGAAAAAAGTAGAGACGGATTTAAGACAAATTCTCTTCATTCTTAATGTAAATCCACTCATCCAATACTTTGGATTCGTCGCACTTTTAACTTATTCAGATTACTTCAAGTAACCTTTGTAATAATTCTGGCTTTGAAATTATTTAAATAATTTATAAATAAACTTTTTTTCAATTTGTTAACTTTGTTCAATTTGTGGCATTTCAACAAACCAAAAACATGTGACTAGTCTTAAAGCGACGTATAAATTTGAGGATGTTTCATTGACTGAAATTTGTGAATGGTTCATTTGTTTCAAAATTGCTGAAACTAGTGCATGTTATTTTAAAGGTTTAAATGTTACCTCTGTTGAACCTTTACTAGTGAGCGACGGATCGGAACGTCCCCATCGGAGCCTCTGGGTTGGTGCACGCTTTTGGTTAGATTCGTTCGTTAATATCGGTTGCTCTGCAATAGTGCGTTGATGCTCATTGTATATTGACCAGGATGGATCGGTTCTGCCGAAGCGTAGTCTGAGTTGTGGAGCCCTTATAGTTTTCTGCTGCATAACGTCATTGGGCTGATACTGGAATAGAGGTTTATATGGAAATAAGCTGGTGCTACACATGTTCAATACGTTTTTAGCTTCTCTTTTCACTGTCGGGTTAAAAGGCATTTTTCTCCCCCTGCCTCCTCGCTCCGGAAGAAAATATCGCAATCCTACCTGATTGACCAGATTGCCAAATAAATTGGAACGGCCCCATCGCAGCTTTTGAGAAGGAGCTCGCTTGTCATAGTTTTCCTCGAGCAGCGCGTTTTCGTTAAACGAAGACCAAACGGGATCATTTCTTCCAAACCTGAGTCGGAGCTGGGGAGCCCGAATTGCTCTCTGATCCATCGGCTCGTCATCCTGAGAAATGGATAGTTTGTGCCAGTATTTTATAAACTTACAGTTCATGTATGAAAAACAGGCATTAATCTACTCTCACATCCTCTGGCAGAGCAGGAATTGAAGTATCGCTACGTCGCCCGAAACGTAATCTCAGCGATGGGGATCTTACTGCTTTTCGCTTAATTTGATGATCGGCATAAGATACAGGAGCGGCATATTCCCGTTGCAGAAGATACTCATACAAATCTTTAATCGAGCCTGGATAGATAGTTGGTTGAAATTATAGAGAGTTTGAGCGTTAAAATTCACTCGCCTCTTCGGAGGCCTGTTTTCGGCGACGCAATTGGGCATGGTAGAGAACACATTTGCACACTTTTCGTACAACACTAACGGAAAACTCGATCCTGGCCGAGTGACGCGCAGTTACCTTCTTCGTCGGGCTTGACACTTCTTCGTCAGTGGGATTGCAGCGTTCATTACGTACGTAAGCGTCAGTAAAATTCTGATTTGTTTTTTTCCCGACACTTCCTGTATGTGTCGAAAATGTTTGATTATATCGCGATTTGTGTTATAAAAAACGAGAGTTCAGGTGAACATTTCAATAAACTGATTAAGCGATCTTTACCTTTTTTCCATCTTAGAAGAACGAACCGGGCCGTATTTATGAGCTTTACCTTTTGGTAGCCTTACTTTGAAGATAAAAACTCCCATCAAAAATGCGCGGAGCTGTTTACTCAATAAATCTGCGGCGCAATTGATTATAGCTTCACTTCACTAACTTCACTAAATGTTGACAATAATATCATTCCACTACATAAGAAAATGTTTTTGGTTTTGTTTTTGTGATGTTTTTCAAAGTGCCCTCAGCTGAAAGGATTTTCCTGCTAATACATATTTGTGGCACTGGAAGTTTTGAAGACGAAATTTTTTTCATGTTTTGTTTACTTGTTTTAGTAAGGCTTACCATACTCGGTCTTTGCTCCTCGGCTTTCGGGGGAATAAAATTATATATAGTATATGTTGGCTTTGATACCGTAAAGTATTGGGTTAAATTTCTTTAAGCTTTATAGTTTGCTACCGTTGCTAAAGTCAAACAAAACGATGTTTAAATATACTCCTTCCATTCTGGTTTTAATATCAAAGAGGCTGTATCTTTAGGCGACGCTTTCTGGTATTATGCCAAAGTGGGTGAATCGAACCCAAACTTGCTCAGGGCGGCATAAGACTTCACGTGGTCAACGAGCTAGAGGGTTACTGTAGAACTTTATCAAGTTGACAATGGTAGGTGAATGTTGGCATGGTTTGTTTGGAGCCTTTAGCTGTAAATTAAACCAACGACCTACGCGACGGAGCCCGGCTGAACAAAATGGGGAAATGCAATGAGCGGAGAACTTTAAATACCTAATCTGCTTTTCGGCTTCTTGAGCTTGAAGTTATTTTGGGGCAATAACTTAAACGTGCGGTAAAGGATGTTTGCTAAGGAGCAGTACATGTTTGGCGCTGTTGATTGGTTGACCTTTTTCTTAGTTTATGAGTCATAATATTTTTCTGGGTGCGTATGGTTTAGCGGGAAAGTAAGTACAGCTGCAGGGTTTTAGCATCCCACAAAATAAACTTTTTTACGGAACTTACCATCTGGAGGATGTAACGAATCCGACATTAGACTCCCTACTGTGAACAATAAAAGTAATGTAAACGTGGTTACGTTTATTCTGCACATAGCCTGGAAAGAGAAGAAGATAAGAAATTGAACATAACAGAATGCTTTTGTAATGCTTGTCATATTCTTTTTGTACTGCCATAGATTTGCGTTTTATTATTTTTTTTGCCAAAGGGTGCATCTCTGCTTAGTTGGAACATTTAATGCCGCATTTTCAACAATATAAATTCATCATTCCATAAATTGTCAATTTCGTTCAAAGTAATAATTCAGAGAATCGGCAGTTGTCTTGAAAAAAACATGAAAAAAAATAGAAACGATTTTGATTGGCCTTTGAAATCTTTTGCCTTTCACACCTCATCTTTGCCTATTTTATTATCAATCTGGTTTCTAGATGAGTATATTTGCTTTCGCAACCATGAAAAAAGCGATGAAATGGATTTTTTTTTCTCAACTAGGACAACACAGTGCTGTATTGAAGATAAAATCTATAAAAAGTGGGTTGAAAATTTATCTTCAATTTATTTTCAATCTTTTATGATTATGTTTTAGTATTGGCGATTTAGCTTTTATGAAGGAAACATTCGAGATCGAGTTAAATAAACGCAGGGGTAATATTTCATTTTACACATACCCTCTCTGACATTAAAATATTTTCCATTGGTAGGTGGCAATGAAGACAAAAGTATGTTCCGCAGTCTGCAAATTTTACGTTACCGGCTAGACTATTGTGTGCAATCAGCGTTTATTTCACATTTTTCGCGTGAGGCACGTAACCATCGTAAAGAGAGACAATCGAACTAGCGCTCATAGTCGAATTGCAGCAGATTACAGTCGAATTGGAACAGATTACATAATCTCCAGATTATGTCCACAAGCAAACATTTTAATAAAACAGTATTTGCTTATTGTTTTTTCTCCAATTTTTACTATTCCTGTAGTACACGGTGCGGTTTATGCAACCCTGGGCACGTACAAAAGAGAAGCTAAGCACAGAGAAGCTGTACTTGGTTTCTATTTGATCCTGTTGAATGCAATATCAACAGGTATCTTCTCTCGCTTGTCGTGCACATCCGTGGTTTGAACAGTAAAAAAACCTCCTTATTACTACTACTAGTTGCGCTTCACAGTGAGATCCACTCGTCGCTCAAATGCAACAGAGCGTCACATTCTTCTACATTGACTTGGCATCTATCTGGCGCGCAAAGGCACAATAACAGCATTCCACGAACATCAGCATCAGGTATGTGGAAGTGATGTAAAATCAATAAAATATTAATAACCAGCAGGGCGCGTTAGCGCCAGTATGCTTCATAATCTCGGCCAGATGTTTCGCCACCACAGATTTTGTTCGACGTTGTCAATTGATCAGTGTCAAATCGACCATGCAAACCGAGTCATGCTGCCCCTAACGGACATACCTTTACTTTGGGGATTTTTGTTTAAAGACAAAAACAACCCAAAAAATACTACAAATTATTTTTATTCGAGATTTAAAATTGTTCCTATCGGTTCCAAACATTTTACATACATTTTTCTATAGAGACATATAATATTAGCTTAACGAATGTCTCTCCATAGATGACTGTATGTTATTAGAAAACTGCATGAAAATTTAGTAAAGTCTATGTATTTCCACAAACATTCTTACGACACGTCTTCTAACGATAGTGATGCGTATTCGATGAGATGGAAAAAAGTTTCAGTTCTTCGAAACGTTAATTTTTTTATTCTAACATACCAAAAAATTCTACGAAGCGTACTAGAACAATTTGAATTCCAGTTCTCACTCCAGCGTATCGCAGCGTTGCAGGAACATTGCTGGAAAGCCCCACATTAGCCCCACAAGAAAAAGTCCAACGGTGTCAAATCGCATAGAGAATGCATTTTACAGTTGCTCGCAGTGGTCGTCGTCGCCATGAACCTTCAGTTCGGAAGGGAAGACATGGTACAAATCGGTGGTCATCTGATATCTACACACCAAGACGAACAATAGCGAACAATGATGCGTAAACTTCCCATTTTTCGGAACTCCCCCTTTCTGACAGATTAAATTGGTCGTTAAGGGCCTTCTCGGAAATCGAACCCATGGCCTGACAACGATGATCGTTACCGACTACTCTATCAACAGGTTGATCAATTGATCAATGGCGGCTTGAATGTATTCAAAATTACTAACTGTGGATGGTAAAGTCGTATGCCGCGACTCAACATTTTACGAAAGAACTACAATAATGGTCGTCAGTTGTAGATGACCAGCTACAGTCTTAATCTGTACGAGATCCAACACGAGTTCTTAGCTTTGCAGACAAGGAAGGGCACCGGCGCGAACTGACTGGCGGGTCGGGTCTACAAACATGCGATGAAGATAAGATACTCATCACAGTTATTTATTATCCGGCAACTACCACCGCAGAAGGGTCGCTGCCTGCTACATAGACTCCCTCTACTCGCGGGCGAGCGCCTTCTCCTACCAACTCGTTACACCGTCCGATCTTGCATTGCTGTTAATTCAGTCGCATCATCTCACGTCGCGGAGCCCATCACGTCATTTTTGTTGTTCTGGGTGGCCTGGAGGTAGACAGACCACGGTTCAGCCCACCAGAGCCTGGCGAAGTGAAGAAGCTGCAAGATAGTGAGATACGGTGCGTATAGCTTCCTTTTGTAGCGGTTCCGTTGTCCCTCCACTCATACCGGTCCAAAAAATCAAACTGAGTGTCTTCCTCTCGGACGCGACTAAGAGATGTTCGTCAGTTTTGGACAGAGTCGATGTCTCAGATGCGTATGTACTGGGATTATCTACTGTCCCGAAAAAAAGTTCCGAGCAAAATAATTTCCTCAGGCTGACTGACCTGTTGGGTGCTAGCATCCTAGCGCCAATCTCTTGCTTTATGTCGTTGTTAGTGGTATCAATCTAGATCTACAATCTAGCAAAGAACTTACCAGGTCGTTGCGATGAGATTCGGAACTTTTTAACACACAAAAAAATGTAAAAAAAAAAAATTTATGCAAATTTCTTTTTTGTTTGAAGCATGTGCCATCGCTAGCTTTACATTTTTCCTATCTTTCTGCCAAATCATGGATTCCCAGTCGAAAGAATTCTTCGACTTTTTAAGTAAACTAATTAGTCATCCCATTTCGAGTTCCTCGTAGAAAAACGAAGGGCTGCCAGCCAATACGTGTCCCATCGATGAAAAAGAATGATATTCGGAAAGAGCCAAGTCTGGTGAATAACGCGGGGAGGTATCCTGAAACAGTTATGCTTTGGGGGCATGGAGACGCCAGGTTTTATGGCCATTGTGCCCCACCAGGCGCCTCCATTCGGAATACTAGATAGTCGAGCTAATTGTGAACTTTTGGCCATTTGCACTAATAAGTGGCCAAAACTTCGAAGTCACCTCCACAGCATTGGAAACAGTTATGGCAAATCATGTATCAATATGATTAAACGTCTAGGCTTCTAAAGTGACTTTGATATATACTAGGTGTGTGCGTTGAGAATCGGAAAATGTTTAACACACAAAAAATATTTTTAAAATTTTTATGCGATTTTGTATTTTATTCGAAGTATGTTCCATCGTTAGCTATACATTTCTCCTATCTCTCTGCTTAATCATGGAGTCCCAGACGAAAGAATTCTTCGACTTTTTAAGTAAACTAATTAGTCATCCAATTTCGACTTCCTCGTAGATAAACGAAGGGCTGCTCAGCCAATACGTGTCACATCGATGACAATGAATGATATTCGGAAAGAACCAAGTCTGGTGAATAACGCGGGGAGGGATAGCAGCTCCCATCCAAGTGATTTGATAGTATCCTGAAACAGTTTTGTTTTTTGGGCGCCTGGTGCTTGATTCTACGAGCCACCAGGCGCCCCCACTAGAATTGCATTTTGGTCGTTTTTCGATCAATGCATGGTTCAAATAGGACATTTGTTATCAGTAGCGATCGGAATTAACGTTTGCATCAGATTTTAGGAGCTTGTGAAACACCACACCTTTCTGTCCCATCAGAAAGTCCATTTTTTGGAGTCCTTCGGCGCTTTTTTTTGTTAAGTCAAAATCGCCATTTTGAAATGTTTTAAACCACTTAAAGCACTGTGATCTTCCAAACACAAGTCCCGACAAGCATTTGGTGCGATTCCGAAGCAGTTTTCTTCAACAGGGGCAGAAAAATAATAATCCCCGCAAAACGTCATTTTCAGGCACAAATGTTGACATAGTTTAACCCTTTAAATGATGGGTTGCAAACCGAAATATATTTTTTTTCGACCTGGACTCATTTACCTGATGTCAAAACAAGGTAATGATGAATGAACCGCTAAACTGGGAAGTCCCAATCGGCAGGTACAGCCATCATTCTGAATTTCCGATTCTCAACGCACACACCTAGTATATATCAGGTTGGGGAAAAAGTAATCGACGTTTTTCACAACAGCTGCCTTTTGTGATCGATATCTCGTGAAGTATCGATCGTACAGCTTCAAGTTTAGGCTCGTTTTAAAGCTGATACTTTACACTTTAAAAACTGCTTTCACTGTTTATTGTTTGTTCCATTCGTTTATGAGTTGCAGGGTGTAAACAATGGAGGTCAACTAAGAGAAAATTCGGTACATTTTACACTTTTTCTTAGAAAACGGTGTAAATTCAAGCTAGACCGCTGAAATTGTGCATGGTGTTTTTGGTGCCGATACTTTATAAGCTAGCTAGGTCAAATTTTGGTTTCGTTGACCCGTTTCAGCTATTTTTTTATGTTTAAGTTGCACCTCGCACAGGCAGACCCACCATCGAAAATGTCGATAAAATCACAGAAATAATCAAAGTTGATCAGCGTTTTAGTAATCAGAGCATCGGCCAGGACCTAAAGATTAACCATCAGACAGATTTAAGCCATTTGCGTAAAGCTGGATCCACAAAGAAGCTCGATGTTTGGGCGCCACCATATTTACACCTAAAAACATGATGCCTTGAATTTCAGTCTGCGCAATTTTGGCCAAACGGAATTAAATCGACCCATTTCCTAAACAGATGGGTACTGGGGATGAGAAATGGGTCACTTACGACAATATTGTGTGAAATCGGTCGGGGTCTAAGCGTGGTGAAGCAACTTAACCTGTGGCCGAACGAGAAATAACAGCTAGGAAGGTTCTACTGGGTATATGGTGGGACTTGAAAGGAACCGTTTATTGTGAGTTACTTCCCTGTAGCCAAACACTAAATTCAGATCTCTACTATCAATTACTGCACCTTTCGAAGCTAGCAATTGACCAGAAATTACCAGAATCGGCCAACGGAAGAGGTTTTGTGTTCCACCAGGACAACAAAATGTTACGCACGTCTTCAGTGACTCGCCAGAAAGTTCAGGAGCTTGGATGGAAAGTTTTAATGCATCCACCGTATAGTCCGGACCTTCCACTAAGCGATTGATACCCTTTTCGCACATTACAAAATTTCTTGAGTGATGAAAAACTGAGATCAAAAAGGATTGTGAAAATGGATTGCTCGAGTTTTTCGCCAATAACAACTAAGCCTTCTACGAAAGAGGCATTATGGAGGTATTTTTAAAAAGACAACAAATTTTTCAACAAAATGGTGCATATTTGACGCAAATCGGACCATTGGAACATCTTAAATAGTGTTTTGAAGTTCACGCCAAAAACGTCGATTTCTTTTTCCGCAACCTGATATATACAAGGTCTGACACAAAGAAAACAGGACTTTTTCAACAGGGTCATTTCTGGTGGCGCCATCTTGATGTGGGCATATTTGTTTGAAAAGTACATCCTTTCCAGACTTCCAGTCAAAATTTCATGATATTTGGTCTACTGGAAGAAAAGTTATTGTGCCTAAGGTGACAGTATGTTTGTGGTGTCGGTACAAGCCTTTTGAATGGCCAAAATGTCAACACAACGTTTTTCTTTTATTGGCAAATGAAGTTTCCCGAATAGATAAATGTCACAGGATGTCAGATCAAGTGAATACGGGGAATGATTTATCGATAAAATGCAATTTTTGATAAAAAAATCAGTGATGAGTAGTGTTGGATTCTGATCAATTTTTGGTCATCAGGCGTTAGGTTGCTATACATGTCAGTGACTTATGGTGAACAGTTCGGCTATTTTGAGTAATCGGTAATCGAGTAATTTTTGACAATTGTTTTACTGTGCATGTGTCTTGCCCGATTAGGCGATTTTTTTCTCTTTCAAAAAATGGATGGCATAGAATCTTTATCAAATTTAAAAATGAAATTAAGAGCTCGGACTCAATTGAAATGTTAACTGTGGCTTATGGTGAAGCTTTTAAGATCAAAAGCATTGCTTATCGGTGGTTCAAATTTTTTTCAGAGGGCCGAGAAGATGTGAAAGTCGAAAAGCCAATTTTGTTCGAATGTGAACAGTTTTGCTAACAGTTTTCTTGGATTGCAGGGTCGTGGTGCATTACGAGTTGTTGCCGATAGATAGAACGGTCAATAACGAATATTACCTGCAAGTAATGCGCAATCTGCGCGAAGCAATCCGTCACAAACGCGAAATCCAAAAACGAAAACCAAAAGTCATGAATTTTTTTGAAAAAACCACGTGCATATGAAGTTTAACATCGTTGCTTGAGTGCGAATTTTTGGCCAAAAACTACCAACTAATGATGCCAAAGCCATTGTTCCCGTTGTATGCTAATCAATTGTGTAATGTAATGAAGTTTTTTTTATTGCAGCTTTAATGATCCAAAGTTGTATTAGGAAAATCTGATTCGTTAATGAATTCTCCGTTGGACGAAAAAGCAGTCAATCAAACTAACGCTCATTAATCGAGTTATGAAACCGTTAGAAAACATCATCATGCCGATTCGTGAGTATTCAATACGACGATGAATGAACGAAATTTCATTCATAGCACACATCATCAGCTGCCAAATTGTTTATGTCAAATGTTCCTGTGAGAACAATCAATTATGATGATTCGTATATAACTTCACCTCATCATCCATCGTATGAAAAAGATGAAATTATAGAGAAACTGTCACTGTTCTATTACAATGTTATTGATTGTTTTAGTTGATGTGATTACCACGCAATCTGCCCGATGATTGAAATCGATGTATTACTTTTTGTGAGAATACAGTAAATTTTCGAACAGATCTTGTTTTACCACACTTAAATACAGTAAAGAACGAACGAACGGAAATTAATATTGTGATTTACCATGGGACGTACTACGGCTACAGGTACAGAAGATACCTAAGATCTCTGCTACGAATAGAGCGTAATCCTTTCCTTTGATAGCAACCTGATTCACACAACAGGAAAAAAGGCCCCAGTATGTGTGCAATCAACGCACAACTTTCTACTAGGAACCAAAGTTAGAGTTTGTTAACATGATGCATGGTATTATCGAGTGTGAAAGTGAGCCTAGAAGCAAAAAAGTCGTTCTTTGTGTTATCGGTTTACGTATTGCGAGAGTAAAAGTACACAATTTTTGTAAGCAGTCACCCGTGCTAAGCGGATCTATTTGAAAGGAAGTCTATCGACTTACAAAGTGATTACCACTTTGCGTTCGTAGGGGACATCAATTTAAATGTAAAATTAGTTACGTGTTGCTTCTGGGATGCGCAAACGCAAGGCATCCAACTTTTATTTGCTGGCTGTGATCTGAAAATAGCGAGGAGAAGTTATTTCAAAAAGAGTTCTGTTGTGTTGTCGTTTGATTGTTTTGGTAAAAGGAAAGGAAAATTTACTCATGCACAAAGTCTTCAAAGCCGCCGATAGATGCTATTTTCATTGTTGTAAATGTACCCCTAAGCTAAATAAATAATGAGCAGCATTCGATAACTTTACGCAGGTATTAGTTTATTGAATTTGTTATTGTTTATTGATTTTTTTAGGCAAACATCAAACATTAAATTTCTTTGTTTCCTAAAATTGTTAAATTAAAAATACTTGTGATTCAAAAACACGTTTATACAGAACGTACGAGGGACGATCAAAAATTTTTGCAACTTTTGAATTTCCGCGGGCTACGTATATCCGATTTTCATTTTTTTGTGGCGTTAAGTTGCTACACATGTCAGAGACTTATAGTGAAAAGTTCAACCATTTTGAGTGGTCAGTCATTTTTCAGCAGCTACTTTGCTTTGGCCCATCGTCGATTTGATTTGAAAAATTTTGATCAGCCCTCGTTTATACTGCAGGAGTTAGTGTGTCCACTGCATGCGTCGGTCATTGTTACAAACACAACGCAACAGGGTATCTTCCTCCTTACCATTCGACTTTCCAACCATGAAGAAATTTGATGCAAATCGTACATTCAATGCCATTTTATCGGACATCGAAAAACGTATGCATGCTACTGCTTGGCGCGATAACGTGTACCGCGGTCTACCATCAGGTGATAAATTTTATAATAAAAAACTGTAATCTACATCATATACACGGATACCCATTTGCGGTGTAGCGGAAGACCTGGTCCATTACGTTTGGCCGGCTAATGTTTCCTGCAACGTTGCATTTATATCTTTACAGTATAATAGAACAGGAGTTATTATCTAGGGCAGTGGCATTATGTGCATCGCACAATTTATGAATAATGACTAACTACTAAAGATCACTTTCTCTATTAGCATTACTAAACCAATTGCATTGCATTGCATTGCTTCGGATACTGGCGACATAAATGGGCATAAAAGAAGTTGTAGATAATCGTAGCTTTTCCTAGTTCTTTGAAGAACTAAGAATCTTCAATAATAATATCAAATAATATGGAACTGTGGTACCGAACTGATAACGGTGTTTTAGCTATATGATCCATCCTAGTCACCCATCCAAAGCTTACCGGACATGTTAGTAATTGTAATAATAAGTGTACTTTTTAAATCATGTAAATAGCACCGACGGATGCGGTTGGGTTTGCTAATTCGAGTATGGCTAGTGTTTACAGGGGAACATGTTTATTACATAGTTAATAGTTATGCTCTGTAGTATTTGGTAAATTTATGTATTTCTACTTCAAATATTGTTAGTCAATCAGCTACCTTAGGGCATAAATACGGCCTATTCCGTTCTTCTATGATTAAAAAAAGCTACCTTAGGGCACCAATGAACAATTGAAAACGAAACTAAAAATTGAAAATGTATACACACCAAAGCTCAGAAGCTACGTTTGAAAATCGATATAAAAAATATTACAACAGTGCTCCATGTAACTAAACATATAAAGTGCCCCACGACGCTATCTGTGGTTTGATGTTTTTAATGTTTTCGCTGGCTTGTACTGCCGCTGAACGCAATAAAAATAAAAGAAGTTAAACTGTACGACACCCCGCAATTCAGCAATAAACGATAGCCTGTTTCATACTATCAGCTACACTTCGATTATTGGAATGCCCCTCGGTAGCATAAAAGGAGTTTTCAATTTTCTACTTATTAAATAAGTCTATCGTAATACACGACAGCTGCCAATATTAATGCATCGCCTACTGCCATGAGTTACAATATGTTGCTTTTATAAATATTTTGTTAAGAACGGCATTTTTTTACGTTTTCATCTTTTTATATATTTTGCGTATAACACGCAAAAAGTTACAAAAGATAGGAAACGTAATAAAATGCCTCTCTTGAAAACAAAATTCGATGTTGCCGTGTGCACTGGTTTAGAATTTACAATATCTGGAAAGTAAGCTTCATAAATTATGATTCGTTGTGTAAACAAACAAATGTTTAGTATCCCGCTAGAGCCAACGCAGCGTACTGCGTCCTTTTACGGTATTGGACGTTCCAAACGAACAAACACGATGGAATGATAGAGACCATCGGCGGGATTTCGTATGGTGGGTCATTTTTTGTATTGGTCCGAAGAGAAAGACCATGTGTATTGGTCCGAAGAGGTAGTCGGGGGAGTAGAAGAGGGCCGTGATGAAGTTCATGTTTTGGTTAGCAGCAACATATGTATGAGTAAATGTTTAGTTACAAATACTAAAATGGTTGCGAAAACATGTTCTATTTTTTCGTTAGAGTTCTTGTTGGCAATAAAATGGCAATAGCTGAATAAAATAATGGCAATAGTTGAAAATGGCAATAAGCTTAATTAAATAAACAATGAGTATAGTATTAAGGCAAGTGTTTTAGTGAACGAGAAACTGGAAAGCATCGATTGAAGAATTTGAAAGTTTGGAAAATCACGTGTTACATTCGTCCTAAAAACCTAAAATTCGTCTAGAGCTTGGATGCAGTCTTATCGTCGGTGATGACGAAGAATGTAGCATTCAGCTTGTTTGTTATTTTAAAAGATGATACTCTAGTACCAACAATGCAATGTACAATGTGTGTAATTTGGTACGAATTATTTCGTCATGGATTCGAGTTATTTCTTGTGTACGCGTGTGAGGAGGGCTTCAGAAAGCAGCGAAATTCACACCTACCGCGCAAGTAGCAAGAGACTGCAAGGTAATTCATATGCCACTTGAGATAGAGAGTATCTCTCCTCGACCCTCCATCAAACAGTCACTCAGTCAGACGTCGTAAAACGTTTGCTACATCAACACTCCAGTGACTGTCAACATTCTGGTGTCTTCTCGTAGGGCATGTTCAGCGAAGGTCCTTTCGTCGGGACAATGGAAATTCTTATGCTGCACCATTGGGGTGCTTCTGGTAACAATAGTCAAATGATCGGACACGACAAAGCAGCAGTACGTTTTATAATAAGCAGTAACTAGGGACGATGAGCGAATCTTTTTTCTGTGCGTTCTGTTCGTTTGCGAAAATCGTTTTTGTTACGCTGGTTTTGAGTTTCTCAAATAAATTTCCGCTCACACCTCGAATTGATACAACGAATGAAGACCAATTTGCTTGTGAAATACGGGGATGGTTTGCGATTCGTTTTCGCATGTCTATGTTATACGTGTTTTATAATCTTCAGTTTTTTGTTGAATACTACTACATACTTACCAAATACTGGAATGAACAAAAAAAATAAACAAAATAAATTCATTTTATTCATTTGTATCAATTTGTAAAAATTTGTAATTTGATTTTTGTGTTTTTTTTCGATTGTATTAATTTGTACATTTGAATGTCTGTATAGTCAAGATTTGGTCAAAATAAAATCAAAAGGGCTGTGTTAAAGCAATTTAAATGTTCAAAGAATTACAATACTAAATATTAAACTTAAGTACGATATGAACGAAAAAACTGATCATGGATGAAGTACTAACAATAAGTATGGACCGATCCGTTCTTCTAAGGTTAAAACAAAGTACTAAAAATAATATAATATATAATGTGTATTGTTGTGTATCCTAGTGTTGGTTGGTATTTTTTGTAGTAAATAAAAAAAACGATAAATAAAACTACACTTTATAGTATTTTTTAACAAAGAACGATTTTTTTGTTCCGTTTCTTTCGAACATTTTACATACAAATATTTAAAAAATACACAGACAAAAGGCATTAGAAAAAAATTCATGTATACCTATGTTTTCTAACGTTCAATTTATCTTGGCTGGAGCTAGATGTAACCAATTCCTTCCTGTTTCTTCATTATTATTTCCTCAGTTGCTGCTCTCGAATGGCCACATAGAATGCAAGGTCAAGGTTTCTTCTGTTAAGGGTTAAGGGGATTAAATAAACCTTACTGATATGCTTATATTCTCGAAAAGTTGTAACATTGTAACATGTACCTCGTAATAGATAATTACTGTTAGGGGCGATCAGGAAATGAATTCGATATTCAAATGTACAAATTAATTAAATCGAACAAAAACACAAAAATACAAAACAACTTAATTTTTTTTTAATTGATTTTTTATATTCAGATATAGGCAAGTACGTAAAATATTGGTAAGTAAGTAAGTAAGTGCTATGTAGAAAACTTTCTGCTGAAGAAACTCTGTTCTAAATGTATTGAAATGTATGCGATATCCTTTAATGTTTAGCATTCATACTTTACGTTCGAATGAAAGACACAATCATGTTATTGGGTTGTCGGTGAATTGACTTAGTATAAACCAGCAAATCATTGTCAGTAAATATATCAATTCGAATGGACCACAAGCCTTTGAAAAACTGACTGCTCTTTCATCGTATCATCGTTATCCCTAAGTGAAAATAGGATCATATTGTAGCGGTTGCACGTGTTTTTGTATCTAATTCGAAATGTTTGCGTCCAACGGTTATCAAAGATGGGATGAACACGAAAGGTTAGTTGGCATCATATGAAAAAAAGTTTAGCATCATATGGAAAAAACGCTGGAAAAGGCGGAAAATCATCAAGGTTTAATGGCTTACAAAATGGTTTATCACTGCACGTTTTCACAATTCATTATCACTTCATTATAAGTCGGGTGGAAAAGCTGTGCTTTTAGTGCTGAATAGCGTACGATGTTTCGGTGTTAAAAAAATGGCCAAACATAAATCATGCACAGTTACTAAGGCAAGTGTAGATAAACTTCTGGATGTTCTACGCCCAAATGCTCCATTGCAAAAATAAAAAAAAACTTTTTTTTTGAGGCGTTAAGCTTAAACGCAGGTAATTATAAACGAATACCATGTATAAAGGAACACCAACGAGAACCACCAACACGTTTCGGTACATGTGTATGACCGATTGTTCGTAAAAACCAGAGTAGCCGGTAGGACGTGAACTGCTAAGTGAAAATCGTTAAATTGTAAACTGATACTAATCACGAGCCGGTTTGCCTACCTGTTGCACCCTAGATGTCGTGCAATTAAGACAAATTAATGTCTCGATATTATGAATGATGTGGTAGTGCAGGGCCGACAGTAAATTTGTTGTCTTTCTATACACAATACATTCCTTCATTTGCACTTCGTAGTAGAAGAACAGATCCGTCTCGCTTACTCATGAGAACGAGAGCTTTCCCCATTGAAGTAGCTAGTATTCGTCCGGAAACAAACTTCTTCTTGCATCACAGTTGCCCTCATCGAAATTTATCAAATATGCAAAGATAATTTGCGTCCATTGAGAAAAGCAGACACATTATAAGTTAACACCCTTGAATCAAATTATAATAATTAATGAGATCACAACTTTGCCATGATACTTGATTCTAGGTTTTACATCTATGAAATAATAGTCAAACTTAACTGACCCCTTGAATTGATATATTCAGATCATATTTGTTCTGCCTTCGATGTATTGGAATAAATCACAATTGACGATCATTTCTAGAAAAAACTATCATGTATCGAACAATGCAGTTTTCGATCTGATGAGCGTTAAAAATTCATGACATATGATGCAATTTATCTAGTCGTAGTCAGTAGTCGCTTTTTATCGTATTCAATATCGAATATCGTTTATTATCGGATTTGAGCCATAGTTAAAAAAGATATAATAAATGATTAACCATTTCGCTCATGAAAGGAACAAAACCATAACCTCCAAAATATATGTTTGTTTTTCGGAGTATTGCTTAATAGAGCCCAGGTGTGGTTGGGAAGTTTCAAGGGCAGTCAAAAGCTTCGATTAGATGAGTTTAAGTGTTACCGTAATGCGTAAAAAAGGTAATGCTTCTGCATATATGGCATTTCATTAATGAAAATACGTTCGCCTAAATTTACATACGGTTGTTAAACCAGCATACGGGTTTAAACATGAAAGCTCTGGGTGGAAAACCAGTTTGGCTTCGTTGCTCGCAAATATTTTGAGTCATTTATAATGAATTCTTGTCAGATTTGATTTAAAGCAATTATCGTTCATGTCATCAGAGTGATGAAACGTGTTTTATCTCGCCACAATTTCTGTACATGTCGCACACGGGAGAGCTATGAGTTTTGATGGTCATTACCATACGTAGAATGCACTCTGATCAATCCATACAATTCGGTAGTTGCTCGGACTGTCTCCATGACCCATATGTGTGTCATTTCATTGAAGTATAATGGAAAACCAGTATCACTTTAAATAAAAGTAGGGAAACCGAAATATTTTACGTAAACACATTTTTTCCCATGTACTGTTCTCTACGGTCAATCAGCACTATACACATTCGAAATTGATCAATGTTTAAAATATTTTGAATTAATGACTATGAAACGTCTTTTCGCACACAACGCGTTTGTAAATTAAATCGCAAACCTGTTACATATATCTAAACTTCAATTATTTCTGATGAAGCGTGTATCGATAGAATCTATGTTTCAGTTTTTTCTGCTTGATTATTATTTTCTACCAAATGGTACTGTTTGAAGATACTTACACCGCATAGTTTAATGTGAATTATTATAATATTTAAAAAGCGCAATCGTGTCAACAATATTAGTTCAAAGCAAAACTGTATAAAATTAGTGTATATGTAAGGCTAGCGAATTCTCCAAAGTATTACAGATAGATGGAGATATTATGTTAATGACATTCCATCGAATCTAAGGCAACAATTTATAGGAAATGATGTAATTATGTTTGATATGATGTGTATATATTTATAGTTATAATTATAGGTAAAAAGGTTACATTTGGATAATCCGAATAGAATAGAATAGAATGGTAAAGACGATAAAAAGGTTTGACACACTATCTTATGATATCTGTTCTTTAATTGGCATATGACAAAAACAAACAAATAGTACAGGTGTCATGTGTTCAATTACCATTTCCGCTTCTTTCAGCGAACATACTAAATGTAATGAAATATGCAAAATTTAAGCAATAAAAATTGCAAAACTGTACATGAACATAAGTGATTACTTTTTAAATTCTTTCAAATGCTCACCGTAAGTATTGTTTCTTAGTAGATTTACTTAGAGTTACTTAGTAGAATATATAAAGTTGATGCTGATGCTCAATTAAATTATTTAACACAGATTGGTTTTTGGTGCTTCACACGTCAAAAAGTCACTTTCATTCCTCACTAGATTTCGTATAGATTTCGAAAACGTTTGTGTAATAACTCCACTTGCATGAAAATAGCAAGAGTTTTGTTTCATCAACACTACCATACACCCAAAACTTTTCGCTTCAAACAACAGGTAGAATCAGTGGTCGATCCGTGTTAACTCGCCGCGTTTTGCGAACTTTATGTCTTCAGCCGCGACGGAACACACGTATTTATAAACCGTACGCATCCGCACCCGAAGAATCCTTGCTTCGGGATTCCCCCGTTAACGTTGAAGGTGCCAGGAGATTGTACGGTGATGATGGTTGCTTGCAGCTGTAGCACTATGGAGAAAAGGCGGTCATAAACCAACATAAAAACGTGAGGATTTTAGGTACATTTTCCTAAAATAGATAAGTTAGCTATGAGCGATCCGAATTTTTAACCTTCCATATTTTATAGATTCCGAGAATTCATCCTTCAAAGTCGAAAGAGGGATAAATATTACTCCTCAAAATCAACTTTTATCGGGTACTTTAACGCGATCGTTGGCACAGTTCTGCAACGGCAGCGTACCTATATTATACATTATCAGAAAGGTAATGGAATCTTCTATCATATGAAAAAAAAATAAATGAATTAATTAAGAAATGAATGATGGATGGTTTCATTTGCTTATAAAACAAAAACGGCTGAATATTTTTAGATGCTTGAACTTTTATTTGAAAGGGTAATTCATGACATTTATGTATAAAATATAATTTTGGTGGCAGAAAATTAAGAAATATGAAAAATTTATTTCCAGAGTGGTATGTCGTCAATTCATTCGGGAAAGGCACATTTCATTGGAGCTCATTTCCACCTCGGTGGCTGAGTTAATGAGCAGTATTGTGGTTCGGAAACCCACATATCGTTCAAGCGAAGCCAATGCACCCACAACGAGTGACTGTTTGGTGCGTATTTTGGTTGTTTGGTTTATCGGCGAAATTCAAGCTGAGAACTTGGACGGCGTTTGGTTTTAACAGGACGGCGCTACGTGCCATACAGTGACAGGTACAATCAATATTTCTATTATGCGAACATACCAGCAGCTTTTGACATCATTAAGACCGAAATTCAAGTTGCTATTAACGAAATAGGACCGGATACAATTGAAAATGTACTCAAAAATCGGTCGACCGAATAAGTTACTGCCAAGCCAATCGTGGTAAACATTTTACTAAAATTATTTTTTTTTTCAAATAAATGGAAGGAATAAACCTTTCAAATAAATGTTCAACCATTCAAAAATATTCAGCCGTTTTTGTTTTATAACCAAATGAAATCATGCATCGTTAAAGAGACACCATGTATAAACATCGAGCTTCTTCGTTAATCCAGCTTTGCGCAAATGACTTAAAACTGTTCGATGGTTAATCTTACCCCCGCTGGTAGAGCAGTCGGTCTTCGCTGTCACGCAGCTGGCCTGGGTTGGAATCCCTGGATCGGTTCCCAATGGTTTCGATTCCCAATACCAGCGTGACAGGGGGGTTGGCGCGGGACTAACAACCCCGCCCGTAAAAAACGAATTGTTACAGAAAGCATCCAGAAATTAACATTGTCTTTGGTGCAGGATAAGACCGATCAGCGGTTGTTCCAAAGAAGAAGAAGAAGAAGATGGTTAATTTTTAGCTCCTGGCCGATGTTCTAACTACTGACATGCCGATCAACTTAGGTTATTTCTGTGATTTTATCGACATTTTCAATGACGGGTCTGCTTGGGCGAAATGCATCTTTAACATAAAAAATAACCGAAACGGGTCAACGAACCCAAAGTTAAACGTTACTAGCTTTTAAAGTATCGAGACCATAAACACCATGCACAATTTCAGCGGCCTAGCTTGAATTTTCGCCTTCATCGGACAAAAACTGTAAAATATACCGAATTTTCTCTTCTTTGACCTCCATTGTTAACACCCTGTAATTCACAAACGAATGGAACAAACAAAAAACAATAAGAGCGTTTTTGAGTGTAAAGTATCAGCTTTAAAACGAGCGTAAACTTGAAACGGTACGATCGATACTTTACGAGATATCGATCACTAAAGGCATCTATCGTGAAAAACGTCCATGACGTTTTCCCCAGCCGGATATAATCTATGAAATACATCTATAAATACATATTGCCTTTATGAACTTTATAGCTTTTCTACTATTTAGATAAACCAGGCAAAATGTCTATCTAGTATTCGAACAACTGAATGTGCAATTGCAGGTAATAAGTATTTACCTGTTTCAGAATATACGTTTTTGTAGAATTCTACAGTGTGCTATTTTTATGCCTTTTCGATGTGCAGTATGGGTTACTGAATATGTGTTACTTTTAGGGCATATGCATTTCATGGTTGTCGGTGTCATGAAAGAATATTTTCAGATTCTAAGCGAGAAAGATTTCATAGAAAGGTTTAGGAATATCTTAATAACCGTTAGCTGTCAGAAAGAAGTTGATGCCGCAAAATTGGACACATATTGTAGAAATACATATAAAAAACTTTGAATTCTTTATAGTTGGTTTAAAGTATCTGAAAATCTTCCAGAGAGAACAATTTAGAAGACACTTTCATTCGAGCAATACATAAAAGTAACCCTGAAATTAGTTATATTTCATTGGGTTATAGGCAGCGAAAAAACCATAAGCTTAGTTTTCCTGATATAGATAGTTAAAGATTTTTTGTCATGGAGGAAAACATGATTTACGATATCGCGATTGACATGTATTCAAACAATGAAATCAATCAATCAAAAGTATTTGATCAATGAATCAATTTGGATGAAGAAATAGACTAATAATTATTCTACCAAACGTTTAAATAGTAGTTCATTGGTTGGATACTTCGGGTGGTAATAATTACATGAATATTGAATTCTCACTAACGCAATGGGTAAGGATCCTCGATCATTTTATATCTTCTTTTACACTTCTTACACTAAAGCAATAGATTTTTATCAGAACTTCGATATTTCCAGGCGACGATTAAAATTTTTTATTGTCAATCAGATTGCAGAGCTCAGCCGTTTAAATACTTTTTAAATATCGAAAAAAGGTTATCTATTATATATGAACGCGTGTATTACATTATACATCAAACATCAAATGTTGTATTCAATCAAAACACATGCAAAGAAACCATAAATATTGAAAAAAGTGCCTTAAAAAAGTTCCTAAAATTAATTATGTCCGCCTGTGATACACAAATTCTCCATAGTGTGTAGCTTCCTTTCCGAACACTTTCCGAAGCAACAGCAACATAAACCAAAGTTTGTACACCAAAATGACGTCCCAGTGATAATATCATTTTCAGATTATGAAAAACATTTTACGCAGAGATTACCATGATTTAGAGTATAAATTTTTTTTATATATGGTATGCGCATCAATAAGGTGATTTGAAATTTAAAGAATCTATCTTAATTTACTTGATAAAAGCCACATGGGCGATGGTCGTTGCATTTGGTGATGCGTAGAGATAAAGAAAATGTTAAAATCGTACGACACAACTATTATGCTACAATATGATTCGTATATCACAAAAGAAGAGTGACAAAAATCGAACAAGTGAGAGAAAATTTCTAGATTTCTGAGATGAGATGGAGATTCTTCTTCAACACTATGAAGCTTTACAATAAATCAACTTTTGGTGTCAGTCTTTACATAGTTTATAGAGAATGGGTAAGGTAAACAATTGCAAGGCTTATTTCACCGCCTCATTAAAACGACATACTATACCAATCAACAATCTGAGCCACTTGAGACCCGGTTTGCTGGATATGTTGACAGAATTAAAACTTATTTGCAGATGGCAGATTACAAACTTGAATAAATGGGATGAATGTTAAATTCGATTGATTATTTAGATAATAAAGATTTTCCCCATCTATGGGACAAAGAAGTTACGCAATGAAGAAGAAAAGTTGTATTTTTATGATCTTTTTTATATTCACTTTTGTGTTAATGATTCATTTGTAGTTCGTTCATTTAGACGGCACCGAATTATTAAACTGTATGGCAAAAACGTAATCCTGACCCCGACAATGCAACGTTTTAAAAGCAAACATTTTACGACTCTGTCCGTTCTAACAAATAAAAATGATTGTATTCCAGTGAAATATTAGTGTTCCTTTAATATTCGAACTTAATATGCTTTCGGAATATTGAATTTTGTAAGTATATTTTCTTAAAACAGATAGCATTTTCTGGCCAGATGCAAAACATAAAACAAAACTATTCCTCTACAACGTCTACAACCTTGTCTAAAACTATGTTTCCTCCATCACCATATCATTCTATGACATAGTTGATGCATTCTATGACATAGTTGATAGTAAAGGGTAAAACAATCCCGAAAAGATGGAGTTGTATACTATATTGCTACGAATATAGTTTTTAAAAGGTACCTGATAACTAACAGAAACAGATTGGTTTTGATAAATTCTTTCACAGTGAAAAATCCTTCAATCCTGATACACGTTTTACGGTTTACTGTCAGTGAGACTCACAGCATATGCTGCCAACGGTTTGTATGATCCATACGCCAGAGGGCGCAGTGTCTGCGCCGTCGTTTGACGTTTTCAGGTTTTGGCGCGGATGTTGACAGACGCCAAGCGCATAGCATTATTTGTGCGATTTGCTCAGTTACTTGTTTTTCGGTTCTCTTTAGAAGTGCTTAAATTTGTGTTATTTCGGCTCTATTGTTAGTCACAGTGCAAAATATGGATGTAGCAGATGCTCATGTTGGCCAGCTTCGAGTTCGCGATGATGTAGGCATTCGTTGTCAAAAATTATTTATGGTTTTTTTGGAAGAGTAAGTTGGTTGCATAGAACCATTCTCTTTTTGTGAATGTACTTACCTTTTTGATGGTCCCGGTTTTCAGATTCAAAGAAGAAGGAGAGCTAAAGTATATTAAGACAGTTGCTCAGCTAATCCATCCCGATCGATCGACGTTGGAAGTAAGCTTCGATGATGTGGAAAAGTGGAACCAGACCCTGGCCACTGCCATAATCGAAGAATATTATCGCATATTTCCCTTCCTGTGCTCGGCCGTATCGCAGTTTGTGCGCGATCGGACAGAGCTGACAAAACCGAAAGAATGTTATGTTTCGTTCGTGGACGTACCCACACGGCACAAGGTACGCGAGCTGGCCACTTCCAAAATCGGAACGCTTATAAGGATCTCTGGACAGGTCGTACGCACGCACCCGGTTCACCCGGAACTGGTAACCGGTACATTCGTGTGTGTCGATTGCCAAACAGAGGTACGGGATGTGGAGCAACAATTTAAGTTCACCAATCCGACTATCTGTCGCAATCCGGTTTGTGCCAACCGGAAGCGTTTTATGCTGGACGTGGACAAGTCGTTGTTTATAGATTTTCAGAAGGTGCGCATACAGGAAACTCAAGCGGAACTGCCGCGTGGTTGTATCCCACGCTCACTAGAGGTCATCTTGCGATCTGAAATAGTCGAAACTGTGCAGGCCGGTGACCGATATGATTTTACGGGTACGCTTATCGTCATTCCGGATGTGGGAGCGCTGCAGCTACCGGGAGCGAAAGCGGAAATAAGTTCTCGACACAAACAAGGCGATAATGCTGCGGAAGGTGTGCGTGGGTTGAAGGCGTTGGGGGTTCGTGATTTGAACTATAAAATGGCATTTTTGGCCTGTTCAGTACAAGTCACATCATCGCGCTTTGGTGGCACTGACATGCCGATGAGCGAGGTCACGGCGGAAGATATGAAGAAACACATGACGGACGCAGAGTGGAATAAAATTTACGAGATGTCGCGCGATGCTAAGCTTTACCAGAATCTCATTAACAGCCTGTTTCCGTCAGTGTATGGCAACGACGAGGTGAAAAGAGGAATTGTGCTGATGCTGTTCGGGGGTGTTGCCAAGACAACACAAGAAAGTAAGTTAAAATGATTTTTCAATTAAAATATTTTAATTCACCTTGTTTTATATCGTACGAACCGTAGAGACAACATTGCGCGGCGACTTGAACGTTTGCATCGTCGGTGATCCGAGCACTGCAAAATCACAGTTCCTGAAGCAGGTTGCAGACTTCTCCCCGCGTGCAGTTTACACTTCGGGAAAGGCCTCATCGGCTGCTGGTTTGACGGCGGCAGTGGTGAGGGATGAAGAGAGCTTCGACTTTGTGATTGAAGCGGGAGCACTCATGTTAGCCGATAATGGGATTTGTTGTATTGATGAATTTGACAAAATGGATCCTCACGACCAGGTGGCGATCCACGAAGCCATGGAGCAGCAAACAATTTCGATCGCCAAAGCGGGTGTGCGTGCGACGTTGAATGCACGCACCTCCATTTTGGCGGCAGCAAATCCAATCGGTGGTCGTTACGATCGATCGAAGTCGTTGCAACAAAATATTCAGCTCAGCGCACCGATTATGTCTCGCTTTGATCTGTTTTTTATTCTCGTCGATGAATGCAACGAACTGGTAGATTATGCAATCGCTAGAAAAATTGTTGACTTGCACTCGCACATTGAAAATCGTGTTGAGCAAATATATTCGCGAGAGGACGTTTTGCGCTACATTTTATTTGCGCGTCAGTTCAAGCCCGTCATCATGGACGAAGCCATGGAATTGTTGGTGGAAAACTATGGACATTTGCGGCAGCGCGATACTGGCACGTCTGGTAAGAGCACTTGGCGTATTACGGTACGCCAGCTGGAAAGTATGATTCGACTGAGCGAAGCAATGGCAAAAATGGAATGTAGCGAGAAAGTCACTGTACAGCACGTGAAGGAAGCGTATCGACTGCTGAATAAATCAATAATACGTGTTGAGCAGCCCGACATTCACCTGGACGATGAAGAAGCTGATGAAGCACTAAACGACGTACTAAACACACCAGAAAACGATGCAACGGAAGCAGTAATGGGAAGCCAGACGGTGGATGAGAATGGGCATGGTAGTCAACCCGTTGCCAAAAAAAAGCTTACGCTTTCCTTCGAAGAGTACAAAAACCTTTCCAACATGTTAGTAATACACATGCGTAACGAAGAGAGTCGTTTTGATTCGGAAGAAGCGGAGCTCGAGGGAATCCGCAAGACTGAGCTGATCAACTGGTACTTAGAGCAAGTGGCCGATCAAATTGAATCCGAGGAGGAGTTGGTTGTGAGAAAAACTCTGATCGAAAAAGTTGTGGATCGCTTGATTTATCACGTAAGGGTTTTCCCATATTTAAAAGCGAAGGTATTTTTGAAATGATATTAAATTTTGATTTTTTTTTAGGACCAAGTTATTATTCCACTGAAAATGGCCAAACTAGGTGAAAAGGCTGCAACAGAAGATGAAGATCCACTGCTCGTCGTGCATCCAAACTACATCGTAGAAAGTTAAAGCAAAATGTATATATTGACAAATGGTGTTTTTTTTATTGTACTTCTATTTCCTAATAAACTGCTTTTTATTCCATTTACGATTCGGACCAGAAATATTTTTCTCTTTCTAAAACGTGAGCAATATTAATCGGGTTTGATTTGGTTGGTTGCTTTTATTAAAACTGAAGTACACAGCTGTGAAGAAATCTTCCCAACCTCCTAGTGGCAAACGGGGAAACCCATACTTTTTAAACGGAAGTAAACAAATGCAAATAAGTAATCATTAATTATTGCATAGCACAAGACTATTTCAACGATGCTCGTACCAGATTGGACACAATTCGGAAATTTAAGAGAGTTGGTATTATTTTATTAAAGTTAGTTTTCGTCATCTTCAATCTTGGGGGCTAGGTAATAACGAATGTGACCTAGATCAGGGATTCGATATTCAACAACCAGTGGCACATCAGCTGACATGGATAGCTGTACCTGTTGGCAAAGCGGCGTAGCCTTGGTGAATGAGTTGAGATAGCGACAGGCGAAAGTCAGAGTTACGGGTTCCTGCATCTCAATAACGACGGCTTCATCCTCCTTCTCGACGGAAGACGTCTGTGTAAGTTTGATGTTGGCTGAACCGGCATCTCCTGTAGCGGAGAATTTGATACCTGCAATCAGAAAAATACATGTACATCCTTCCTCGGATATATTGTATCAACGTACGTACATACCTTCTTTAGTGCATGATATAACAACAGACTCGCCGAATTGCGATAAATCGCGACAAATACGAGCGAACTCCATCGCAGGCATCCGAACTACACAAGCATAATCCGTTTCGGGGATACCTAAGTGCTCCTGGTCGAGATTCATCAGCTTCATCTCATAGTCAGACATTTTGTCTTGATTATGCGATTCAAACATGAATGTTACAGTATCCGCATTATCCTGTGCTTTCATAGTAATGATGTCGTCATTATTTGCGCATTTCATGATTTTCGCCATGTTGGCCAGATTCATTCCCATCGACAGGTTTCGGTCGCATCGGTATTTGTCGAAACCATCAGAACGTAGCGATAGCGAAACTAGGGACACATGAGAATTATCCATCGCCTGCAGTTGGATACCGGAGTCGCTGCAGTCGAATGTTGCCTCGTTTAGCAGGTCCTTGATAGCATCAAGAACCTTCTTAAGGACAGCGCTAGTGTTAAGCCGAGCCTCGAACATTTTCTGCTACCTCTAAAACAAAGTGGATCACAACCAAACAACTATTTAGCAACAAATACTAAACATTACAACAGTTATTGACAGTGACTTTATACACCAAAACTGTACAATTCTTCACCAGAAGGACTTACTTTTTGAAGATTACCAACAGGAATATTCACGAAATAAATACGCACGACTGTGTAGTAACGCGAGTAGAAGAAGTATGATGATGATGTCGGCGGGCGCAACACAAGCAAAGCCCACAAAAAGGCGGGAATGCAAAACATAACGCTGTCATTGGGCAGTGTTGCCAGACAAAGTTATGAATTAGGTTCAGATCAACAATAACCGATTCAAGCGCTAAAAATAATATTCGTTTAAGTTTGAAATGACAGTTTGATTGTATTGTTTAATGGTTGTTTGGTACAAACTGGTTATTTGGCAAAGCAAAATAGCTTTAAGCTTTTAATTGTAAACGCTGCTTGATGGTATTGATCAACGTGTTAATTAACGCGTCACGTTAAGGCACGCGACAATACATTTGTAAGATGATTTCACAGATTAGATTGTAAACGCATTAGATAGTCTGTTTAAACAGAATCTAGTTAAATTTGTGTTTGTTGCATAAATATTAAGTAAAGCAGAGTTGAACTATTCAGTATTAATTATCTAACCGTTTCTATAAGTAACTAGAATTAAATTACATAAAATTTATGGTTACTTATAATTTTAATTTTAAATAACTATCGTACATGTAAAATGGGTAATTTATGATTTAGCATAGCGTGTCGAATACGTTGATCAGTTCAATCTTCAATCCCGACCAAATTTATAAAACTCTTACAATTAGAAGGTTTCGTAGCTTGTTGTTGCTCTTTTATAACAATTAAAATAGAATTACGAAATAACAAAGTAGAATAATTTTGTATAGAATATAGTCAAGAAATTGAACATAAAAATGAAATTGATACATTACAGAAAGTGAAAAAGAAAATAATGGAGTCAACCAAACCAAACCAGAAGTACAAATCATTACTACAGTCGGTGATTAGGGATCGTATTGTCTGGCGGTTTTTATTACCAACGTATTATTATTTGTATTACTGGAGGGCCAGACGAACCGTACATCCGAGCGTAAAAATGTCAAATCGATCCCGCATATGTCAAATCGTATATGAATCCGCAACTCGTAAACGATTCGACGTTAAAGATTAATGTCACATCGTTTATTTTCGCTTCGTGTGGCCCTCCAGTTACGTCCACTTTGGTAGAGAAGTACCTCGTCCTCGATTCCGGCGACCGGCGCGGGGCCAACACCCCCACTTGTAACAAAACACACCGTTACAGTAAGCAACAGAGACTTTGTTGCAGTAACATTGTCTATGTTGCAGGCCAAGACCGCTCGACGGTTGTAATTGCCGGATAAGTAAAACAACCATTTCTCAAGCAGAGGCTAAAGAAGAAGTATTACTTTTAAAAGGCTTCAGAGATGTGTTCACGAAGAACTTATCCACTGTGATGTAGGAGCTAACGAGAGGCCATTGTTCCAAGATCCGCTCTAAAGAATGCGCATTGATGGATCGATGTTCCAGAATTGAACCGTACTTACTATTCTTTGTTTAGGTTTCGAGCAGCGCGATATATGGATGTACTGTGCCGTTTTCTTTTGCAAACGCTGATTTTCGATGCTTTATGTATAGTGGAATTACTAACTACTCAAGAGCTTCTTTTCAACGTCTGCTGGTTATATTGCTGCCTTCTCGGTACGAATAGTTTTGGGCGTCGAAGACTGTAACACCCGGCCTAAAGAATGCGATAAATCGCGATTATACGTACCTACGAGTGATGGATGCAGACATTTTGCAAGAAATTAATTATAAAGCCAATGGTGTACGTGTGTGATATATGTTAATTTGATTGGTGTTATCTCATTTGCATATAATTGAGCGTATTACGTATGTATGAGTCTTTCACTCGCTGGTGTTGATAGCAGCACTTAAGGTGCTAGTATCTTGTTCATACATTGCCGATGTGCCGAAGATGGTTTCGCTCTGTTGTGCCCCTGCCCAATGAAAGGAAGTTACATGCCGGGAGTGAATAAGGCAGGTGTTTATACATCATGCATTGCGTTTGACCAAGCGACTGCTTCCATGGCATATGAAGCCGATAGTTCGGTAGTAATTTTAAAGCATTCAGTTTTAATGCGAAACGGATATAACTATATATTGTAGGTAACTATTAAGCGAAGGTCATTAAAATTCGTAGATTGATGTTTTCAACAATCTACGTAATTTACTATGGTAGGTGTATAGGACAATGTTATCCTTTCGGTATTTTGATTTTTTTCTCAGAAAAATGTTCTGCTTAAAACTCGTGGACTTATTGTTCGACACTCGTGCTTATGCCATCGCCATGTTATGAGGTAAATTGTGGTAGGGATTAGACTGGTCGAGACTGTCTCAAAATTAAAAATATTGTATTTTGCAGATGCAGTCCTACCGCGTTTTTTATTTTAAACTTTTTTGTTTTCCATCTACATACTAATCAGATTATTTCGATTTATCCAACATTTTTGGTTTAGTTTTGTGGCGAGGATTTTAATTATTTCTTACATTAGTTAACAGATTTCATAAAATGTTAATAAAGATGCAGTGCAGTGCAAATGTTTAAAATTTTAAATTTTGCTACGAGTTTGTGCATTCAAATACGTTTAATTCTTAACGGTATTTTAAATCTTTGGTGGTCTTAAATTTGTGGAGAAATTTCTTTCTGTGGTAAAATTGTTGTTTTTTGAACATGGCTTATAGTTGTTATTAGCGATTTAAATAAAAATGAAAACCTCTATGATCGATATGAACGTTATCATAACGCTCTCTTGTTCTTTATTTGAGAAGAGTTGAGCGATACATCCTATGCAAGAGTTCTTCGATGGTAGTGGTAATCGTACGTTTTCGTTACGGAAATTGGAATCGCCGATGTTTATTGAGGAACGACCTGGAAAGACAGTTTTAGTTAGTACTTCTGTGGGTTTCAATTGAGGTATACTTTGAACCGCATTCGGTTTATCGACGTATGGAGGCTCGGTTGTTTCGATGAAGGAGCTTCCCATGGTGAAATTAAACGTACGTATTTGCTGATAGCAACATCACTGTTCCACAATTTATAGGCCTGATGGTTATTGATTAATGTTGGTACCGTTCGATTTTCCAGCTCCATCTTATACAACAAAAGCGACACCATAATTTGTCTGCTTCAAGGGTTCAATTTGTGGTATCTCTTCATACGACCGGCTATTTATGTTTGTGATATTTTGTACCGAGCGTAGAAAACTGCATCAATATTCCGAAGATGGTGAGCGTCCAAGCACGTGTTTCGTTTGCAACTAAGCATGCGTTGGAAGTGAAACAAGAAAACCGCGAAGCTTCTGTGAGTTACTCGGCTACATGTAGGGGAAGTTGAGTATATCGCGGTGGCTCACATTCCGAGTAAGCATAATGCAAAGCAAATGTACCCCGACAACCGGCCCACCGGATGCATGTAAATGTAGATAAGAAGGATTGTTTTTTTTTGTTTGGCACTCATGGATGCCTAGACTAGAGTGATTAATGAATCCGTTGTTTGAAATAATAGTATCATAGTTGATGTGCTAATGAGCAGAAGAGGAGCAGAAGACAAGAGAAATTGTTTACCAATATTCACACCTTGTGACACTCCAGAGCAGAAACAGTGTTAACAGCTGATTGTAGCGTAGCTTTTTTTTCGAAAATAATAACTATATAAACTAAAATAATGAAACATAAGAAATACCATGTTGGAAAAATAGCACTTCTCCAAAATTGATCGAAAATTGCGTTTTAGACCTAACTCATATCGTTTACTTTGAGTAACCACTAAATGTACTAAATCAAACAACCCTTTATGTAGTTTTGTGATATTCTGGGTTTTCAATTCTCCAAAGCATTTCTGATAGTGTCGTGCACAGCGTATTGTATTGTGTAAAATGTTGTAGTTGTACTGCAAAGTATTTGACCGGTTATTAATTATAAATAATTTTAGATGAATTTAATACTCAAAACTAATATCAAAAAGAAGGAGCTTGTTTTCTATCTAATTCAATAATATCATTCTTATGCTCACCTCCTTGCTATATACATGCTCACATAATTTGCAGAAAAGCAGATATTTTGTAATTTTCAATATTTACAGTCAAGAGTATAAATCTGATCACCCATAGTAACGGCTACTGTCAGTCTGCATATTAGTTGTATTTTATCATACCAGCGGAATTCATGTGTACATGCTCTCTGTAGTTTAAGTGAAAAGGACAAGAGAATTTGAAAAATCTAACGTACTCTTGTCTGATCCTTCTTCTAATCTTCACGGGCGCTTTGGTGAATTATTGCCGCGTATGGGCTCGCACATTTCATGTGACTAGATTGTTTCTATAGGGAGCGATGCATCACTTTAGTAAGTTAGCTAAAGAAGCATGCTGTTGGTGTGAAGCAGATGATCCATTTGATGTATTGTATGTTTTTATAGAAATCGTATTTGCTACAGATCATGGTTAGTTCTGCAAAGTGAAAACTTCCCCTTTTTTTGTTTGCTTGCATAGATGTTTCTGGGAACACACAGATATTTGCGACTTTTTATCACAGTTTGTGAATCTTTACACCATGTTGTGTGCTTCATTTAATATTAGGTATTTCACATTCCTTATTATGTATTTTATGGCCTCCATTGATCAATTTTGTTTTCGTTCGTATGTATGCCAATGTTATCAACTCAAATCACTGCATTATGCCTTGTTCAATGCTCAATGTATTGAAATAGCAGATACAACATGTAATTCGTGCAATATATTAGAAAGACGTGATTCGAATTGCATTGGTCATTTTGTCTCATTTTCTCATCTTCATCATGGTTCTTGCTAGTAAAGTTGATTGGAAATGACTTCGCGGATTCATGGATTTAACGTTTGAACTAACGTTTTTATAACATTGCGATTCAGATTATATTGATTTATTTGTATTGAACTAGTGTTCAAGTTCTGCAGATGTTTTTGTAGAATTCTGTGCCTTAAAATGGTCCATTTGTAAATGAAATAAAAGCTAGATTGCCAAACGCATATTTACGCAAGAATGCGTAGCAAACAATCTTTGTATTTTATGTTATGTTGAAAGTTAATTGTCCATGTTTGTGGTGTAGTGATTACAATAACTCATGAATTGATATTGTTGCTACCTTGCACATGAATAAATAGCATGGTATTAGAAGAAATTATAATTGATTTCAAAAGTTTTTGAAACATTACAAATTTGAAAAAATGTTTGAAACGTTGGTTTGGTTAAAAAAAATCAAGATTCAATAACAATTCATAGTCATATGAGAATCAATAATTAACATCAAACTACTGAACTCCCGAACAGAGATATTACAGTACAAAACTCATGAAACACGAATTCGATATTTCAATTTAAAAATGAAAAATGGGAATTTTTTGATAGGTGGGACGGAATTGAACATTACCAGCGGGAACAGTTTGAACGCCGAAATGCGAACGAACTGTCGAAAAAACTGCCTAACAGCATACTGCCTTAATAATGTAAGCGTAGCACACATGCCAATCAATACCACATCGAAACAGGTGAGCATGAGAACATGCATTGGTTGATTTGCATGGTCACCCATTTGTGTAGTTGGCCACCATGGTTTACCAATTTTAAGTAGTTGTTGAGCAATAGGTTGTTCGGTTCGGGAGTTGACCCCCGGCGGCATCTTTGTAAAGCTCACAGACGTTTGATTTTATTCTGCATCGTCGTCTTTACCGATTAATTTGCTTTATTTAGATTTCTTTTAGAAAATAGTCATAGTTCACGATAGTCTCGGCTTTTTGTTCTCGTATTTGCCAGTAGTTTTTTTGCTAGGGTTTTTTAAATCAGCCTATTTTTTACTTTTTTTGTCAACTAGGCTCCGTTGCCTATTGTCAAATTTATACTAATAAACATATATAGTTCACGTTTTTAACGAAATGTAGCAAATATAATTTTCAGGAGACTATTTATAAAAGTTAGTCATAACGATTGGCACTAAGTAAGTGCAAATAGCAAAACCAAGTAACTCAATTTGATGCTTCTTCTTCTCCTTCTTATTGGACAACAACCACTGAGCGGTCTTAGCCTTAGCCACCAGAGACAATGTTATTCTCTGATGCTTTCTGTAGCGATTGGTTTTTACCGGCGGGACCAACAACTCGCACTCCGCACCAACAATGTTGAACAGTTTGGTGTTTGATAAAACCACACAGCTAGCTCTATGTTTAAAGCACTTCATTTTACACTTGAAAGACATATAGTTACACAGCCATGCATGCCTGAACCCAAATGGCTGTGTAACTATATTTCTAGATCACCTTTTTTTGTGTCTAGACATACAGTACTATGCGAAACATTTCATTTGTCTGCAACCCCAATAAGCCCGTCCTCCCAAGATTTTCAGCGTAGAAAACGCTCTTTTGTGATGATTTGTATGGAATGAGGAAATTTATTCAAACGTTTTGTACATTATTAAGCATACTTTTAACAATATTCTGTAATTTTTCAAGCGAAAATATTGGAAAGCAAGTAGGTGATCGAGCTTGCCCCAGAACGTCTTGGGCAATTGTGCAGTGTTTACCATATACCGGTCGGAAATTATTTGAAATCAAAATCCATTAAAATTGAACTAAAGTATCAACAGATTCTACCTCCTACGTCCCTCCTTTATCCCTTTTATCCTCTTTTAATGTTTTTATCCCCTTTTTAATGTTAGTTAAAAGAGATAACAAATTAAAGCAAAGGACTCCTTTTACCTTGGTTATATACGCTCTTCAAAATGAAGGGTTTGTATTTACAAACTCCATACGGTACTTCTTTTGATTTTGAGAATGTCTTAACGTTCTTTTTTTGCCAGATGATAGTAGCTAGTGATTTTATTATTTCACAAGGGCCACGTAATCTAGATATGTTGGAGCTCTGCTATACAATCGTAAATCGTATCGCAGAGAGATGCTCATGTTCAATGAAAGCCATTTCCACCGAGGTACCGCACTTTTTGTCTTTACAGTGCTAAACGAGGCAGATTAACTCTCGTTCTGTATGAGCTGTTTCATACAACCAACGGAAGTTCATAGGCAACAAAAATGCATAAGCTGCGAAACATAGATATAACCAGAAATGAAGTAGTTTCATGAAGCATGAAGGAGAGAAGCTTAAAGCAGATCGCGGAGAGAAGTAAACATAATTGAAGCAGAGAGTGCCGCAGTTGAATTTTTTTCAAACCCTTAATTTGAACGATATTCATTAGAGATGCTGTAATCATTTGTATATTTTGTTTTTTCGTACTATGAGCGTAGGAAATAATCTAAGCTCACTTGATGCTGAATGTGCATTTGTAATAAAAAAGTCGAGGTCTCATTAATGCTTGTGCATCAATAGGTCTGGTTGAATGAAAGCCGTACTCAGCTCTGTCATTGATTACAAATCATTCATTATGTCATACATAGCTTGAGTAGCTGAATCTTTCAAATTGAGCGCTTTCAAACTTTTGGAATTTTTGCATATTATTTGCATATCGTTATTATATGTTCATAAAAAATTGAATATGTTCAGTTGTGTTCAATACGACATTATTATATTATTTCATACACAATATCATTTTAAATGTGCTATTTAAAGTGCGATTGGTAAGAAGCACATGTTTTAATAAAATTATAATTTGGATTGTTTCGAGCACGTACTTCCTGAATAATAGAAGAGTGATTTCGATAATAATGAAATAATCGTGTCGCGCATCGCAACGTAGTTGCCAAGGCACGTGCGCACTCTATAGACAATATGCAGCTTTGCCTAGTTTCGTCTACAGATCTCATTTATCATTTCGCCTTGGGGCATATAAATTATTAACATCCTGATTTCCAATCAATGACCGTAGGATAGAAAGGTATTCCTTAGGCAGAACAGACCTTATGCATCACGACAATACAAACTCAATTTAAATGTATCGGTGAGTAGAAGAAGATTGCAAAATTTATCTGGGTCTTTGGACTGTTCATATTCTGTCAGTTTTAGAACAGCTCGTTTTTGAAACGTTGTTTCTATCCTGTGCTTTATATTATATTTTTAATTAGTGTAATTGAACTATTTTTTAAATCTATTGATTAAATAAGCCTTATAACTTTGTATGATGTTCAACATATGTTTGTTATGCATTAGCATAAGAAATGATCTACTTTTTTTTGTTATGTCGTTCGGTACTTTTTGTGTATTAGTCATAATATGATGGTAGTAACTTCTAAAATATCATGCCATTGATTTAGGCGAAATATCACTCTATGATTTGGGGGAAAATTTCAACCAAAAATAACAAGCATTACTTTTCTAGAATATTCTATAGTCGTGATGCTGGTTGATTCTATCACGGTTTCCTTCTGCAATATCTATTGTCCTGTTTAAAAAAAATAATCTATTTGATTACGCCTTGGTTATTTCATGCTAACAAGGTTGGTAGGAAGAACCAGCAAATAGCAGTATTAACGACCATTTGTATGCGATACCATGAATATTACAGAAACTGAACACCAATAATCGTAAATCGTAAAAACTAACAATAAACAATGGGCTCTTAATGGAAATCAAATCGTGTGACTTGGTATGGAACGCGCTTGCGAGAAGAAGGTGACCGCAAAACAATTGCCGCCGTTTCATATTACTAAAAGAGGATACTTCTTTTCTCTGTACGACGTGGCTTTTTTTGAAACAAATCATGAGAACTACCAGCAGCAGTAGAAACTAATAAAAATAGTTACACGTTCGAACAGGCCCATCGTAATGTTTCGTTCACTGGCCAACAGGAAATGAAATGGTGACGGAAAATGTTTGGCCGACCAACGCGTTTACACACGGGCAGGTAGTTTTATTTCAAATCCTCTGCAACTCGACAGTGTTATGCTGCTTGCGGCAATGAAATTAGCATTGCGACATTGGTCAACATGATGGATATGAGGTGGCAGTGAAATTCTACTCGAAGGCGTTTCTTGGTGAAAAGCAAACTAGCATAGCTTGGCAACCATGTGCTGGATTTTATTCAACACCCGTTCGTTCAAAGTCAGCACGGTAATCGAACGTTTCATTCGTCAGTTGTACGAAAATGTTTGGTTTTTGGTGGTCTGTGACTTTTATGTTTTACAGAGAAAACTGACCAGCTGGCGACAACGCGCACTAGGCGAAATGAAGGCAGTTTCCGGAAGTCATTGAATCGAAATGTTTACTACCTCTAGAGACCGATAATTTCAACTTGTCATCATTAGTTTTCATATCATGCTTGTGCACCGCCAATGGAACAACGTTCGATATTATTCGAATTTATTCATTTGTTACTAGTATTTGTTCGATTTTAGTTCAAATGACGCACTTATGTTTTTCCCTCACATCTGAAATCTCCACAAACAAAAATTGTAAAGAAATACGTTTATTTATATGCACAAATACCTGACAGAACAACTGTTGAAATGGTAATAATGAAAATGATTCCCAAATTAAATGGGACCGGTTGTTGGAAGTTTTGCAATTTATTTATTTTAATATAGTCCCTGTGTACATAGTTTCGTGCCAGTTTGCCCTTGCCGGGTTATTTTAAGTTTTCTATTGTAATTGAAGACTGTACATTTCTCATCTTACAACAAGCACGAAAGTGATTCTCTTAGCTCAAAATTTTCTTTGTTTTATTTATTTATTTATTCATTTTCACATACCCATATAGAATTCGAAGCAGGTCACATTTTTTTCTTAAATTATAAGGTATGCGATAACATGGAAAAGAACCTTTCGGAATGTAAACATGTGCGGTATGATTGTGCGTACATAGTCATTGAGTTTAAAACAGGAGAATTTAATTAGATGTCCCCTATTGGAATGGAATCACTCACATTGTAGAACGGAAAGGAAAAAAAATGTGGACGGTACAAGATATTTGTACCGTCATGGTTATTGATTTTTAAATAACAGTCTCGCTTCATTCCAACATCCGACAGACGAATTGTTTTGTTGTTGGGTAGTATGTATAATTATGCTTACTTGCCGAAAATAGTAATAACTGCCTTACCAACTGTTTGCTATGCTTGGTATGTATGCATCATGAGTGCATAGTGTAAAGAAAACCTTAATTCAAATACCTTTGATATTTTCTATTTGGTAGATACTCAATGTGTGTTTGTGGGATTGAAGCTACCTTTTAACTTACTCAATACTCAAGGGAGGGATGCATTGAACTACAGGGAAAAGGCGGCCAACTTCAAAAAGTTAAGATTTTATATTTGAAAGTGAAGAGTTATATTATATATATTGTATTATCCTAAAATAGATCCGAATTTTGAGCATTCTGAGTTGCGTATATTCCGAGAATTCATCTGCCAAAGTCGAAAAAGTCATAAACAGCCGAAAGAGTGATTACTCTTTAAAACCAACTTTTATGAGCAACTTTACCGCGATCGTTAGCACAGTTCTGCAACGGTAATGTACCTATATTAAACATCATTAGAAAGGTAATGGATTCTTCTTTGATATGAAAAAATCAAATATCCACCTATGGCATTGCTTGTACATTTTAATCGGGAATTAGTATAGAAAACTACGAAAAAATACAGGTTTTCAACTTTGGTAATGCAGCAAAAAAATACTTCGCGTTGTTTCCCCTAAGGGAGCTGTCACAATTACAATTTAGGTTATTTAAAACTATTTCCAGTATGTTTTTCGTCTGCCCGTGATCCCAATATCCGTCCGTGTCCGCTAGGCTTATTTTAAGAAAATACTTCCTGATGCATAAGGAGGCGCCTGGTGTCTATGTAGTCTAAGCAATGGCCATACAAAACATATTGCCTTTGTGAACTTTATGCTTTCTATTATTTAGATAAACTAGATAAAATGTCTATCTAGTATTCGAACAACCGAATGTGCAATTGCAGGTGTCGTGGATCATTGGCAACGGAGCCTTTGCTGTCAAAAGTGAGAAGACAGCTAGTGAGAGGGGTGGTCTCACCGGTTGAAATTCGACGATTAAAAAAATGGAAAATTGAGTGAATTTTTCGTTCGGGGAGCTGTCAGCCGTGAGAGCCAGGTGTCGAAGCAGTCGATCAGAAGCAAGCGAGCGAGAGTAATTTTTATCACTCTTTCGACTTTGAAGGATTAATTCTCGGAATCTACGTAACGCAGAAGGCCAAATTTTTTTTGATGATCATAGATAACTTATCTATTTTAGGAAAATATAATTAAAATCCTCACTTTTTAAAGTTGGTTTATGATCGCCTTTTTCCCATAGTGGGATGATTTTAACAAAACGACCAAAAAGATCTAAGATTCGTTAAGTTCGATATGCTTTTTGCGATGTAACCACAGCTGGACAACTAATTTCGTTTGTACGGAAGGAAACATACAATTTCCAAATTTCATTGATATTTTGATTGCACATGATGCAATGTAGTTCTAAAGCAATCTAGTTCTTATGCTGATGCCTTACAATCTCTGAAAAGGCTCGTTTATGTTTACCAATTCGTAAAGCAGCACCAATGGTCGATGAAAATCTGCTGTTGGTTTCTGTTTTGTACTTTGGTCTTTTAAGTTTGACGTTGGATATGAATTATTTATGAGCTGTAAGTATGAAAACTCTTGCTCATAATCGGCGTTAAGACTGCAAAATATTTATTTATTTTCTTATTCACACCGTTTCACACGCCGTAGGGGCGTTAGATTAAATTTTGCTGTGGGAGATGGTTATCGGTATGCCGGTCATGGCGTAGAGGAATTTAAATACTTCGAAAAAAGACGGCATTAATTTTTCACCTTCTAATTGTTATTATAATTTTAAGAATTGAATTTCTTCTGACGCCTTTCTTACGCTAGAGTACCAAGGAATTCGTTGGTGTTTACGCAAGAATTTTTCCCCGATTGCGGTTATGGTTGATGCGGGTGAATGACGACTCTTCACGAAAGGCCTGCAAATGCTTCGTGTATCGCACCGTTTAGAATAATATTATTATTCTTAGTTTCCTATTCCTCTTTTTGCCAAACCAAAGCGGTGAGAAAGTGTGCAAATGTTGCTGCTTGTTGGAAGATTTATTATTATTTAATTCCAATGTGAAATAGCAGTGGAAATCGTCGGTGAGTCGCAGTGAAACCAAGTACCTACGAAAGCCATAATGTTTCCCGACATTGGAAGACCGACAGGTGAAACAGGTATTCACAGAGAGGATGAACAAAAAATATGGGAAACCAAATATTACACTTAGTGAAGGGTGATGTTCCTAGTACACCGACTACGAATCGATTGCAGTTAAATTGAGTTAGAGACAGACTTCTGCCAGCACTACCACGTTTCTTCCACCAGAACATATCGATCTTGTGACGCGTGCAAAGACACGACATCGCACCGAGAATTCCGCCAATGTAGGTATGTTCACTAAAAGAAAATGAATAGTCTCTAAATCGCCGTAGCTAAAGACAATTTGCTATGCTTGTGATTATGTATGGTCGAAATCAACAAATATTACCGTCGTAGCGCACTGCCGGCGGGTTGAATCAAGTTGCAGGGAGGTTAAGCACAAGACAAACTTTCTGCAAGATAAAAGAGGTATTGGCTGAAATGAGTTATGGGAAAATTAAATTAATTTTTTGCTTTATTACTTGAGCCGTGTGTTCAGGATCCGGTAGGGGAATTTGCCATTGATCGGAATTTGGTTAAGTAGTGGTTACGTAGTGGTACGTAGTGGCTATGTAAAGGTTCATCAAAGATCTCTTTTTTCGTTTGGGTATAAAAAACGGCTGAATATTTTTCAATGGTTGAACATTTATTTGAAAGGCTCATTCAAGACACTGTTTTAGGGAAAACAATGTGTGTCATTCATTTATACGACGGGTGACGATGCCGCCAGACCAAAATCCGCACTAAACAGTCTCTCGTTTTGGGTGCATTAGATTCTCGTGCACACCGTGTGAATTTTCCGAATACTAAAAACGACAATTCTACTTATTAACATAACCACCGAAGTGGAAATGGGTTAAAATGAAATGAGCTTTTCAAATATCGAAGCGTTTGAGTTGAAGTAATACCACTTTGGAAATAAGTTTTTGATGTTTCCCAATTTTCTGCAACCAAAATTATATTTTATAATTATTAAATATGTCATAAATGAACCATTCAAATAAATGTTTAACTATTGGAAAATATTAAGCCATTTTTTTTATAACCAAATGAAAAAAGAAACAGATCTTAGATGAACCACCCTTTAGTTACCATTAGTAGTAGTAACGTTGTGCAAGAATAATAATATGGTAGGTAGGTAGGTAGGTAATATGTTAAAAAAATTGTGATGTAGAATTATTAAGAATAGAACAAAGGTAAACCTTACCTTTTAAGATGGTGTTGAATTACAATGAGTCAATATGATTCTGATATATTGCCACGTACTGTTACATCTAGCAAAATAAAAAGATTTGGTGAATTTGGGAAACATTTCTATTTATTTTTGAACAGAAAGAAACTTTGTACTGGATCTGTAAAGTATTGTAGACATATTTTTATTTTTTTTATTTTAGAAGAACGAACTGGGCCGTATTTAGGTGACTACGAATACGAATACGTGAATACGTAAGTACGTGAATTCGATTATCGTAACTATGAAATTCGTATTCGTAATTCGAGTGCTAAAATTTTGGTTGCAATGTTTTGTTCAAGTAATTCCATTAGATCATAGAAAGATTTTTTTCTCAACTGCATCTTTCTTGTGTATGTACACTATTGGGCGCTTAAATATGTTTTTAAAAATGTGTGAAATATGTGAATTACGGAGATATTTTCCTTTTGCTACCGTGCCTTCTCAAATGTAGCAACGTAAGCAACGGTGGAACTCAATATGTTGCTTAACACGAAATCGTTGTTTTTGTTAATATTTCATTAGTTGGAAATTTGTTGATATGTATTCATCGGCACTGTTTCTGATTACTGTTTCCGTTGAGATTTTGCAGAATGGGCCTTTAACATATACATACTCATGCGATACATGTGACTGAAGGCGTATGATATCAGCACGTGTGAAAATTGGCACGTGTGAAATTGACAACTAAAGATTGTGCAGGAACTGGAAGAAAACTTGGATGTAGCTGGCCCAGTTTCATTTGACGACATTTCCATGCTACTGACCCTCTTGGGAAAGATTTTTTGATGGCATTGCTCGTGACGAAGAGCGTACAAATTTCAAGACATCTTTGTCAGAGAGCTTGACGAAAGCAACGTAGATACTACTTTCCTAGTTTATTGTGGTCCTTCGTGAGGTCTACGTTTTGCTGCGAGTGACTGGACTCATTTTGGCAAGCCTTTAGGATTGCAATCGGACCGATCCATTTTCTTTTTATGGTTTTCCATTTCACGACCACACGTCTGTTTTATGTTTGTGTTAAGCCTGTACCCTGGATTGTGACTTTAGAAGCTTTTTCTAGAAAACAAAAGAAAGAATCCGGAAAGAAAGCATCAGGAAAGTTGGCGCATTTATCTATTTGTATGTTTAAAGTAGTACACATAAGTGAACCATTGATGATAAACCTCGCACCGAGCAATACTGTTGTATGTTCAATAAATTTCCATCCAGATAGGTTAGATGGGAGTGGGAAGTTAGAGCCCAGACAGTTTATGTTTCAATAGTGGTTCTGTCGAAGCATAAAAGGTCAAATCGTAAAAAACAAACATGTAAGATGTTTATGTACACACGCTGAGTAAATATAATTCAATGGAACAGCATCTGAAACATGAGGTTAGAAGCATGAAACAATGCGTGTTGACATGTTATATAATGCTTCGTTTGTTGCTATGGTGAATCATTATGATAAATTTGCCTCAGTGCATGTTTGTAGATATTCTTTAATATAATGAAGACATCAATGCACATAAAGAGTTCGTCTATTTTAATTTACTCGACTACCCACGCAAATGAGCAAAGCTCTATGTTTATTGTATGTTTAAGTGTACATATGTAGTACGGTCCGTCCGGTTTTTTATACTAATCTCATACAATTTTACACTGGCTTTGCGGCTAATATGCGGCTTAGAAATTAACGAAGAAGTAGTAAGTCTCCTTACGAAACTCAGTCATCTTTTCAAGGATCTGCCGCATGGTGAAATCTGATCACGAACGAATGTCGTTTCGGATCTCGTTGATGTTCGGTAATGTGGTCGTCGAAGGGATCCTCCGGCTTCTCGGTAATATGGTCGTTCGTAGTTGCATCTCTCACTCGTAGTTACTTAATCGTTTAATAATTGCAGCAACTCCTGATGTTTGTACAACTCCAACCTCTATTCTTACTTCAGTATTGGCCGGTATTGGCTTACTCTATGAAGTATTGGCCGGTGTATTGGCCGGCAGGCTCCCTAACGACTTCAACGTTGAAGTCCCACAAAATGATTTTTTGGTCATGTATGGGGCATTTGTCAAGGTCTTCTTTTGGGATACCACATAAATTGTCCTTTTCTTTTTAGGTAGGGGCGTAAAGTTTAGTAGGCTAATCTAATAGTATTTGCCTGACAGGGGTAAGGTGCATGGCCTTTCGTTAATGGCTCTGGAGTCGCGGTCCAACGACCAGCCGGTTCAGAGCAAGTGGTCGCGGCATCTATAGTACACGTCGTAGCCGCTACCCACCACAAAATTGCCAGTAGATAGTCAGGGATGAGACGATCATGAGAACCAGCATGAAATGTGTAGCATCAAACGACGATTTCTTCGAATAAAAATATTTTGTCGTCCAGCTTAATTTTTACCGTATTCTTCAACGAGAAAAACGTTTCATTTCAACTTATAAACCAGCTAAGCATATAAATTACTTTTCTACTTTGAACTGCTTTTCTATATTTTTACAAATTTATCATAAATATAGAGGGGTCAGCCATTTAACCCATCTAACCCATTAATATTCCAAAAACGCCAAACTACGATAAAAATCATTATCGTTTGACAATAAATAAAGTCAATATATTACACATAGTTCAGAAATTAACATCCAGGTTTAGGAGGAAAGGATTTTTTTAAACAGTTCATTGTATCTATAATTTCAAGTAATACATAGTATTACTGTATTACTTCAAGTAATACATAGTATTACTTGTAGTAGTTAAAATCATACATCGAAGTTGGATGGTAATAACACTAACGAAATGAGAGTTACTATTTGTAACCGGTTGTACTAACACACCATTGTTGAAGAGGTCGACATTATGTTTATTTGCAGGTTTTTTAGGTAATTACTTATGCATGCGACAGAGTTATTAAGCAACGTACCTTCAAACTTCGAGTTAGTATCATTGTTAGCTAGCATCAGTTACCACAAACTCGGTGTCCGTGTTCTAGGAAACAGAAACATCATTCTACGGTAAATAAATCAAAATGCAAATGACACAGAATTTAAACCGTGCTCTCTCATGCATTTTGACACACGCATTTACATTGCACGATGAGTGAAATCAAATAATTAGTCTCAGTGTAGGTTTCTAACATCGTCACAGACAGTGTCCTCATCGTTTCTGAGATCACGCTATCCATGCAAACACTTGCATTGTAGGTATTCCTCTTGCTTCGCCTACTGTGTACTGCATGTCTGACTGAAGATCATTGTGACGGATACTTTCATTTATATAGTGTCCAATAGGATGGTGATGACGACGTTAGGAGTGAAGTCGTTGTCTGTATATGCAGAAGTAAATTTTGCAGCGTGAGGGGCACACTAGTAAATCGTTAGTGGCTACGAGACAGAAAGGAAGAGAGAAAGTGAGAGAGAAATATTTTGGAAGATAGAAAGATAGATAGAAAGACAGATATATGAATAAAGGTGAAAAGGGAAAGGGAGAGAGACAGAACAGTGTTGCTACGGGACTCATAGTTAGTATTGCGTGGAAGTTATGAGTCTCGGATGAAAACTACAAGCGATCACATATTCCGTATCGTTTGCATAAGTATCGGTAAATTTAGTCGAAGGGTCGGGTATCAGAACCCAAGTTGAGGCCACAAGATGAGGTGAACCACAGAAATTTCGAAATACTTTCTCTACCGAATAATTCCTGGAAAGTTCGTTCAAGGTAGCAAGATGATATGTGTGTGCGTGGGAAAACAATGCCCAGTATCACTATTTTGCAAAATGCTGAAACTGAGCAAAATGCTCTTGATTTGGTAAACATCCTGCAGAACGTTGATAGAACGACCCAGACGATGGCTGAAGAGTAGTCGTCTCGTCTTAGATGTCTGTCATTATAACATAAATAAGAAACCCATGATAGGTTTCAGTGCTTATGTTATAGGTTTCTAGGTTCCAAGCACAAATTTTGGCCAATACATTTTTGCACGTTAATCTACTAGTACTAGTACTAGTACTAGTAAATAAACTAAGCAGAAATAATTGTACTTTGCTTACGATGATACGGAACTATGGTATAGTCGGTAAATGACGTCATCATAGTTCATATATATGCAATTTATCATGGTTATTATGAGTTATAAAGACAGTATTATTTTTTATCATAATTATTGAAATAAGATGTTTTTGTTTAGACTTCGCGCAATGTGTACAACTTTCGAGTTTTTCATGTCTTACAATTTTATAATGTACATTTTGCATTACGATAAACTTTGGTTTATGTTATTTTGACCTCACCGATGTTTGATGACTTACGAGTATTTACTAGTCAACAAACGGTAATCGTTTCGTATATTACTTCCTAGTTTCCAATGGGAGAGGAGAGGTTTTTTCTGACTGTCGAAGTTTCGCGTTCTTATGAACGTTATTACATTCCTGCCAGTTCCGAGAATACTTAACTATGGTTCAAAAAAGCTAAATGCCATATGACGTGATACGAAGCAATAAAAAATATTTTTTGCCGTCCCGCGAATTTCATTAAAAGGACATTAAAAGCAAGGAAATTCACTTCCAATGTCAAAGAAATGCCTTAGCAGTACTGTTGATCCGAATGCTAGATGGCATATTTTTTAACATTCGGAAACTTTACGAAAGTAATTTAGAACGGTAGTGTGTATCTATTGATTTTTCATAATTAACATAATAATGACAAATTTAGGTTGAAACACAGTGTGATTTGTAGAATGCCAAATTAACTGAGTTTTAATTTATAGCGAAAATCTAAATTATAATTGAATAAATAGGATTGAAAACCCGAACTGAATTAACGTGATTTGTTCTAAATGTGATAAATATTCATTCGGTGGTGCTGCACAATGTATTAGTTGCAAGTGTCAACAGTTTATTAGAACTACTCTTTTTGTATAAATGACTGTTATTTCTAGACTTTCCCCCTAGCAACACGATAAAGACATAAAGGTGCATGAAGTTGTCCTAAGCCTCCATAGTAATTTCACATTTTGCGATTGCTCAAAATTGCTTTAAAATCGAATGTCCCCGCTATCAGATACCGCCTTTTAATGTGTCTATTAAGCTTCACCAAAATAGGTATTATTATCATTGGGTTTATTACCCGAACTTTACTGAAGAAAACGTTCCAATAATAGGCCTGTCCAACCGATAGAAATTCATAATTATGTTACATGAAAATATAGAAACTCACATTAACATTTTTGACCCAATTAAGAAAAGGAGAATCAATATTGAATCGGATACCGTTAGCCAAAAAGCTATAGCGAAGGAAGAAACCTTTCCCAATATCTAAACGAGAGCTAATTTAATACAACCAACTTTATTTTTGGCTCAGCATTAATGAACATCATTACCAAATAGTACACATTGTATTACGTGAGGTGGAATGGATACCAATAGAAACAGATTTCCGAATGATTACATTTCGGCGGTGTATGTCGCAATGTTCATAGCACCGGTTTGCTTGATAATAATTAATAGATTTTTGATGAGATTAATCACATATGACTTGAAAGGACTGCATCTCGGCACCTTCTCCTATTCAACATCAACTGTTTGCTACTATTGTTGCCTGCCGATGCTCCTGCAAGTGTTCAATCAATCAACTGATGCTTATCAAATCTCGAGATTGCGTTTAGCCGTTCGCCGACGATGTGAACTGAGTGGACTGTAAGTGGTGGTTACCATAAGCTTAGGAGAAACCATGCGAACTAGAGGATGGTCGATTGCTGCTTTCGGATGTGAACTAATTTGCCACCGGGACAAGATTCCCGGTGCGAAGAAATAACATTAATCAGAACGACCGTCTGACCGATTCGAATGGGAAAGAAGTGAACATCGAGAATTGGAATTGATTATCCCCATGAGTCATCGCAACACCGGGCAGTATACGGAACGTTATGCAACAACGCTTCCAGACGGCATACAGGTTGATGGCTGTATTAGGAAATTGATTGGGCGTGGGAAATTGAGATGTTCTGCACCTTGCGTTGTCGCTAGCGCGCTTCGGTATGAGGTGGTTCGAAAGGTCAAACGGTAGAACTGATGGGTACATTAGTATTCTCTTCACTATTCGCGCATAAACAGCGTAGCACAGATATTGTTTCGCAAAGACGGAATCATCCGATGAAAAGTCATCGAACGTGTAAATAAATGCGTGTTCCACGTTGGTGTCGCTAACAACGGCTGACAAACTAAGATGATTTTACTTTCGCGGCGGCTGTAGCGTAATAAATTGCATAGTATATCTTTACGGCAATTTGAGCGGATTTGAGTTCAACATCAAGCGGTTGGAATAACAAAATGCTCGCTCTTATACTCGGCGACGGGCTTAAGCTGGGTTAGCGGCGCGTATCTTGAGCATTGCGCGTGCCTATGGGCAGCTTCGCTGAAAGAAGAAGGAGTTTTTGAACCAAATCTATTGGTAATATCACTATGCATCCTGGCAAACCGCTCTTTACCGTCCCGTCGATATCACTGGATGGTTTTCAAGCCGCCGTCCTGTCATACCGAGTGCGTACGGTTTGAGAATATGATTTGACATCGCACTTACGACGTGACGTAATAATGATAACATCAGGCGTAATGTATAATAAATATTTATCACATTTATAGCTTATACCCTTCGTGAAGGGCGCCTTATTGTACACTTTGCGCGTTCGAATGTTACAGGGTTTACAGACCTTAAGCGACAAAATTACAAATTTTGATTAATAACGGTGAGAAAATGCTGCTTGGCGCCAAACGATTGTCTTTGTCATCCGTTGCGTCACTCATAGAAGTAGAATAATGGTTTGGATAAATATCGAATATCGATGCTTTTGCCATCACAATTTTTTGCCACATTCTGTTTGAAGACTCACGAATTGCATCAACTTGAGCATTAGAACTGATTCGAAAACTATCGAAAAAGTACATAAATCATGTTTAGTTGATGACCTTTTCCTACGTTGAAACATTACTTTAATAACCTAAAATTACTTAAAATCACCTATTATCTTAATTATTTCATCTTTCCTTTTTTTCTCTAATTAGCAGGAAAAGGAAAGATATACAACCAATAACAAAATAACCTTAACCTAACCGTACCCAAGGCATCCGTTTGTCTTTATTTAGCCATTGAATCCTCATCCAATTCAGAGGAAAAAATTGAATTCTCCGTTCGGTCCTTTTTATGGTCTGCCAAGGATATCCATGAATGGTGATGTGGGATTGCGAGAATTGCTTTCTGCGCTTTCTTCGTCGTTGTCATCAAGTACTTAACACTGATTCCGTCCGGGTGATAACAATCATGCTTACACTTAGTTTTATATCAGCCAACGGCACAGACGAACAATGGCAACGACCACGATGCGACCATGACAATATAAACTTCTTCACCCTCCTGGGTCGGTGATGAGCGGTGGTGCGACGATTGAAGAGTTCATCATGTGGGTAACATCGCAAGCATGTCTACGACTCGAATTCAAACCTACGCTTTCAATTGTTTGTTAGAGCAGTATGAAGTAAGAAACGAAAGTAACAATGCGAAGGGCGAGTGGCACGGAGTGAAAAGCATAATAAACAAACACAAAAGAAATACAATCACACACGAAGCCCGTTGAACGTAAAACAATCGCGCTCGACATGTTCTTTGCTATTATAGCATGAAATGGCCGGCGGGCAGCGGAAAGTATTGTAATGAAGTAACAGAAACCACTAATAATAACGACTGTAAAACACTTAGGTGCAGTAATGAGATTTGACAGTTATATGGCTCATTAAGCTACCAATGGGGTGTTGAATAAAGCATGGTGTGTAATGTTCCCAAGTCGCAATCGTTTATGACGGGTAATTTTGGCTTTACATGATTGCGTTAGTATGTTTTACTAAGAGTCATTATACAATGTGTAGTACAGCTCATTTTCCTGGTTACTCAGTTACACTCGTATATAGCTTTGAATGCTCTAAGACTTCGTTACCACTTTCTAAAACCAATGCATGTTTTGCAACCAACACCGAACAACAAGACGTCCTTAAATCCATATTGCACCATTGAAGTTCTTGTTCTTATTTGGCGCTACAACCGCTGAGCAGTCTTGGCCTGGCACCAGAGACAATGTTAATCTCTGATGCTCTTCTGTAACACTTTTAATTTTTTACGGACGGGATTGTTAGCCCCTTGCCAACCCCCCTGTCACGCCGGTATCGGAAATCGAAACCTTGGCCGGCTGCGTGACAACCGGTACCGGGATTCGAACCCAAGCCAGCTGCGTAAAAGCGACGAGAAAAAAATGAGTAAATAATATAAAGACAAATAAATAATATGAAAACAAACAAATAAACAAATGGATAAATAACTGTACATTTTATGAATACATGAATCAATAAGAAAATCTCTTCAGTCTACTAAGCTACTTTTATTAAGACCACTTCATGTGCATTGCTCCCTTTCTCTCTTTACCTCTTTACTTTTTATTTTCTTCATCTTCGGTCCGGTCAGAAATTGCAAACAGTTGTTTGTTGGATAGAGCAACGTCGGGAAAAAATTGGCGCATGAAATTTTCATTACTGTCTTCATAGACGACTTTATCAAAAGCGTTACTAAAGCGATCATTTTAAAGGAGTATATTTCATCCATTTTTGCATATTAGGAATGTTTAAGTCTCAATACTCAGATGATACGGTTTAAGTATTTTTGGTACATTCTATAGCAAAGGCGTTTAGTTTGCGAGATTTGTTTCCACCGTTTTGATCTCTCTGCTTTCAATGATTCAGTAAAATAAGTCCATTTTGCAGTTTATTGGTTGTTGGGAGTTTGTGGTTGGTTCGGTCGTTTGAACATAAAGTTATGCCTTTCATACATTGTGTTGGTGTATCTTCTATCATGGTTTAAGAATCGAAAAAGTAACGAAAGTAGGTATTTATTTTAGTAGGTCTAAGCATTGAGAATCAGACTGTTTTTAACACACAAAAAAACGTTTATAAAATTTAAATGCGATTTTCTATTTTAATCAAAGTATGTACGTCATTTTCAGGTACAAAAGTTGACATGGTCTAACCCTTTCAATGATGGATTGCAAACCGAAATAATTTTTTTTTCGAACTAAAATCATTTTCCTGATGTCAACACAAGGTAATCTATATATATAAAATTCAAGTTGTGTCTGTATGTCCCTTATAGACTCCGAAACTACTGGACCGATTGACTCGAAATTTGGTATACAGGGGTTTTTGGGGCCGGGGAGTGCAATAGTCAAGGTTAGAAACCCCTCACCCCCCTCTTTCTTTGCCCTCCCATACAACTAACTGTTAAAAACATCAATTACTCCACAAGTTATGAATCGAATTTCATCAAAACTTGCACAGTGGTTGCTGGTCACCTGAGAAAGCATGTGACAAAATTTGGTCCTTGCAGGACGAGGGGAAGGAGGGGTCCCCATACAACCCCAATCCTTAAAATACGTCCTAGGGCAATATGGGTATCGTTTCTTAGGTTTTGGTGGTCTGTAAATCGATTGGTTTCACTTAAAAGCCTTTTCCTTCCTTCTTCCACCTACCACCACCCCTCATTCCATCCATCTTGAAGTAGAACTGATGTTGGGGTGAACTGCATAGTTTGTGTTTAATTATTGAAGATTAATTATTGAAGAAGGTGTGAAAGAGAGGGAGAGAGAGATAGAGAGGGAGCGCGAGATAGATAGAGAGAGAGGGGAGGGAGAGGGAGAAAGAGAGAGAGAGAAAGAGAAAGAGAGAAAGAGAGAAAGAGAGTGAGAGAGAGAGAGAGGGGGGAAGAGAGAGAGAGAGAGAAACAGAGAGAGAGAGATAGGTAGATAAAGAATGAGAGAGAGAGAGAGAGAAAGAGATGGATAGAGAGAGAGAGAGAGAGAGAGAGAGAGATAGCAACGGACTGCTACAGCCTTCTAGATTGCAATTAGGATCATATAGTAGAAAAATACATTTCACACCTCCCGGGAGAGGCTCCCATACAAACATAACATAAAATTCAGCATAATTCGGGTTGTTTTCGAACAAATCGAACCTAATTCTGCAGGTGGGAGTTTTTGGGAAGGGGACATGTTCTGGTGATTTTTTGAAACCCTTCGCCACTTTACAAAAGGGTGGCTCCCATACAAAATTAGGGTAAATTGCAGCAAAATTCGAAAAGTGTTCAAACAATTTGAGTCAAATTTAGCAGGTGCGAGTTTTGCCATGTATCCAACGTTAAGCGGGAAGGAAAGCCAATCGGATACATCACCGGGAAGCCCTTTCATTCGGAACAGAGTAACGGGAGGAGGAAAGAGAAACTGAACAAATACGTCACCGGGAAGCCCGATCGTCTGAAAAGTAGAAGTAACGGGAAATGCAAAGGGAAGCTGATCGAATACGTCACCAGGAAGTCCGTTGAAACGTCGGATAATCGAGAAATGAGGATGAAATGAGGCGTGGCAACGCGCGCCGGGATCAGCTAGTGATGAATAAACAGCAAAACTGGGAAGTCCCAATCGGCAGGTACAGCCATCTTTTTAACACCATCTTTTCGTCCGATTCTCAATTCTTAAACCTAGACCTTAGACCTAGATTAACCCCCGCTGATAGAGCAGTCGGTAACGCTCGTTGATGTCACGCAGCTGGCCTGGTTTCGAATCTCGGGACCGGTTGTCACCCAGCCGGTTGTGGTTTAGATTCCCGATGCCGGCGTCAAAGGGGGTGGGGGGGGGGAGGTGTTGGCGCGCGATCCACAACATAACAGGCGCGAGATTAACATTGTCTCTGGTTGGTACATGCTAAGACCACCCTGAGGTTGCTGTCCAATAAGAAGAAAGTAGATTAAGTTATTTATGAGTTAGAATATCGTGATTTTTCGTATTATTTGCTATCGGTTCGTAGCAAATTTGTTTGTTTGACTTAATCAAATCTTAACATTAGAATAAATCCAAACTGTAGAAAAACTATAGGAATAGGAATAAAAGCAAACGCAAGTAATATCCCAATAAGAAGGTAAATAGGCACCTTCTGTACATACCATTCGCGATAGACTACAAGAACCAAATCTGACCATGTTGCAAAAATGGATTCCCCGCTTAAGTAAATCAAATTGGAAAAACAGATTTGGCATTTTACCATTAACATGTTTTAACTCTCCCTCCTATAACTATGCCAAACCAACAATAAGAAGCAAATGGCAAAGGTATTATCGTGCGGTGATGCATTTCTTGCATGGAACTAACAAATTAGTAACTTTTCACGGCGGCGTTTTTCGAAAGTCTCTAAAAACTTGAAAGACGTGGTCATCCCAGAAGCAAAACGTGATCCTCGGACAGTCAAATGATTCAAGCACGGAAAAAGTCAAAATGACAATATAAAGGATTTATTCACCATAAAGCGTAGACCTTCCGACCATTGTATTATGCATAACACATTCCATTATATAATTGCAACCTATATATTAATGCACAATATCCCACACAATACAGTCTTTATTAGGTTGTTCGATAAAACCTCCGTGGTTAATTTAATAGTCTAGGAACATTTTATAACTTTTTCATATATTTTCACTGTCTGATCACATCACGTTGCGTAGTATCTTACTCCATTGCCACTAGGAATTGGGAGTTCCAATGCTATAGTAGCTGCAAGTAGGGGAACACGTTTTATTGACCACTCACGTTTTTGAACGATACACTGAAGAAATGTAACGGAAAGTGTAATCTGAAGACATTTAGGTTACGTGGCTCTTAAACACAATTTTGAAGATTGGTACACTTACACTTGCAGAATATAGTACAGTTTGTACCGAATGATACAGTTATCATTTTCGATCATTGCGTTTAAATTGTCTTGCCATTGGAAAGTGTACCTCTCGTGAGTGGAACCGTTACTGTTCATGCGCACTTTCCTTTTAGCCGAATTCAAACTGGTGAGCGCCTTTCAACATGCGATGTCGCATTTCATCCGTTGGCCCGTGGCAAGAACGGTCTAGTCTGTTTGTTCAGGTTGTTGTGACTGGATGCAAGCAATAGTTGGTCTACGGACCCTGGACCTGGTAGAACAGGTTGGAAAACTGTTACAAAACAAGAACACAACCCTAAGGCTTACCGGTGTCAGTGGTGATTTCCACCGTGTGCTAGAAAGTTTGTTTACCAGAACTGTTTGGCGTGTGCGGTGTTGGTTATGTTTGCTACAACCGAAACCGTTCCGTGATGATTTTGGATGTTTGGAATTAAAACGAATCATCGTAAAAGTTCATATCGGTTTCTGCTTTGACCAGCAATTCGAATTTAGTCACGAAAATTATCCGGCTACTGTTATGATGTGCGATTTATTTATTTGCGTCCTTTTCTGTTACTTTGCTTTAACTCATTTAATACCGGTTACTGCTATAGTTACTTTGAACGGTTCCTGAGTCATTTTCGTGATCTAATCAAAGAGTGAGTGTATTATGTGTTCTATTATTGAATTACTAGTAAGTCAGTGGCCTGTATAGCGAATCGGAAGAATCGATTGTCACCATGTTCTTCGAAGGGCAGAAGTGTGTTTTGCAGGTGAAAATTTGAAAACAATCCCAAACTAACTCCAAGCCACATGGTGCACGGGTTTTAAATTGAAATTGAATATCAATTTCACACGTTCGATCAATTTGTTTGCGTTTTGGTGTTATCGGATGATATTGTCGCAACTTCGTTAGGCATACAACCGTACGGATACGCCAAAGTTTGCCACATAGGGATAAAATTGCTGCTAATTTCAATTCACTTGACATCGGCGGACCGATATAGGAATAGGATGTAAATAATTGATTGAGTTTGGTGCCATTGTGTCTGATTGCACAGTAAACCCTCCTTCCATCTCCTTAATTTAGTTCAACTTTTAAATCAATAATATCGTAAAGCTATTACAATATTCTTGCGCCGTTCAACCGTTTGGACTGTTTCTTAAATTCTTCGTACATGTGTTGTTCATATCTTTTGAAATTCATTACCTTTTTATTATTTATTTATTTTCTTCCATTCTATTATAAGTTGAAAAAAAGGGTTGTAGTTGTAGTGCTAGAACGCTAGATATTCTCATTTCAAAGTGTCTAAAAACAGATAACGCAGTAGTGTTCGTTGCAATGTCGTTAGAACAACGTCAACAAAATAACCCGGATATCAATGCTTTTGGAACTAATGTACAATGTTTTGTTTGTTACGACAATGTTTGTTGTTACGACAGTTTGTTGCAACATGCGACTGCACTGATTTAAATTTTCGTACTTCAAAGCATCAACTATAATTCTTGGTACAATTCAAATTCTATCAAATTGGTATTTCTGTTATAATACTCCTATTGGTCTTGCTATTTGGAAAATGTTCGTTTTGTTTCAATATTTACTGATTTTAACAAATTCCAATTCGAACAAAGTATGATGTAACTATTTGATAAGCTACAAATTCTGTTTATGTTACAATTAAATCTTTAAGGGAACTATTTCATGCGCAATACGAGATGCTGTATACACTATCATAGCGACAAACAAAACGTGTCTATCATAGTCCAGTATCGATGAAGCAGATGCATGTTGACGAGCTCGCAAGAACGACGGAATCGCTTGCATATAACTTCTTATTTTGCACCCAATTCAATATCTGCAAGCAATTATTGTGGCTTTGGGCTCACAACTTACTGCAGCCTCTGTTGATCAAAGTTCTCAACATAATTTCATTACTTCACATAACATACATAATCGATGAATAGATCAAGACGTTGCAGCGTGGTAGACAATTGATCTAAGCGTTTAGCTATAAGATTTCAATAAATTTGGGAATGGTAGGCAAGCTTGTTGAACAATGTATTAGTTGATTGTATAGGGGTTTCGATTAAGTATAGATCTATTGAGTGAGTGGTACAGACGCACCCTTTTGCATGTCAGCGTGTGTAGTGCATACCGCTGGAAAGTTTACTCTAGTACCTTTCGGTTAGGTGCCAAATTACCTTCTATCGATTTTGTTTAGAATCGGAGGAGTTGTGGCATATCGCCTTGTTGCTACCATGCACTACGATATTGTTCTGAAATGCATCTATGGCTTCAATAGTAGTTTCAACATTTTGGGACTGATTGATTTTGTTACGTTTTTGATGCGCATTAAACTACTATAGGGGAATAGAAACGGCAGTAAAAACTTGTAGTGCATATGTGATTGGAAGAAAAAAAAAAGAAGAAGCAAAGTTAAGACGAATTCGAGATAGACATAAACTCATTTAGGTTAAAGATAACGCAAATAGTTCAACGATGAGTTTGTGTTTTATACCTTCCTTTTGGATTAATCTTTAGCTCACCACCTCAATAGGTCACGCACGTTGTCACACCAAATACCATCAACTAGCAACTTTTTCGGTATTTACAGCAAAAAAGTTTCTCAGTAAGAGGCAAAATGTTTATCGTTTCGTTTTGATACGAACAAAATTAGCTTGGGAACCAGCCGATTGCAGTTGCTGTTGATGATGTCGTCTTTCATCGGACCTTAATCAAGTGCCAAACTTCACTTCAATATCTGTTCGGACGAAAACATTTGGTTGAGCTTAGACAGCTCTTCATTTTCGCTATAATCCAGCTGTGCTTGGCACAAAATGGGGCAGCAATGAGTTTGACCTACGCGGCCGGTTTACGCAGGTTTATGTTTTCATAGAATACATTCATACTAATCATGGTAGTGTCGATGAACGGTTCGTACTCTGCATCCGTCCAGTATGATAGATATAAGAAAACAAGTTTTGCGTATGCCGAACGTGTCCACCCGTTTCTTGGGCAATTGATGCTTGACGATGCCCGTAAGCGACCGATTATCGGCTTGAATCGATTTGAACATTTTAGTCCGTTTCGTGTCTCCTGGTTCATCATTCAACGTAGCCTAGACCTTCTCGTACCACACCATTGCAATGCTTTATCGTTCCATCTTGGCAAAAAGTTTTCATATGTGTTGATTACCTTTGTAGACAGCTGCGATCCGTGCACTGTGTCATTTGTGCCATCTGAGACACAGGAAACGTTGGCGCTTGATGTAGGTTTCACGATGCACTCTCTTAGCGACGAATCGAAAGGATCAGAAAAAGTCCATTTCCGATGGCTCATACGTGAAACAGTTGATATATACATCAGTTAAATTGAAACTGTAATATTAAAAATTAAAATTAAATTCCCTGGTTACAATACGAGCAATATCTTTTGAAATGTCATAAACACGAACTTTATCATACTTAACTGTTTCATTTTTTTCACCTAATGTTTCGATTTAATTCCTCAATTAATATTAAAAACAATGGAAAGTTTGTTTGTTAGATAAAGGCAATTACATAAACTATATCTAATGAATAAATCGTTGAACATTTCTTTTCAATTTCAATAACTCAACATGTTTAGAATAAAGAATGTCGCACCATATTGGCAACACTCTCATATTAAGAAACAATGTCTCTTTAGGATTGGATACACTTCTTTCCACATAATATGGCATTTACTCAACGTTTTTTCTGTAATTCATCTCTTAACAACCAACCACTCGGATCAACAAGAGCGCAATTTTGTCTAGAAAAGTTAAAAACGTTCTCGAGACGTCAAAAACTAATTTTGCTCTTTTTCGCTGTCTTACCAATCGTAAACCACATTGCTAGACTATAAGCAACCGGTTTCCTGTTGCGTTTCTATCAATGGTCAGGCTGTTCTTTCCTCTTCAGGCTTACAGCGTGTTTAGAAAGTTGCACTTTTATCTTCTCGTTTTTCCGGGTGCAGACGTGAGACAGATAGTACTGAACATTATTTATGATAGCATGGTATTCCGCGCTGCATTAATGTTTAGACCAAGTTTAGGATTATTTTCAGAAACTTACTCAATGTTCAATACATTTTGTGGTTTTTTCATGTTGTCTAGCTTTTTTCCATGTTTTCTAACTGTTCTGTTTTTGTATTTTACACAAAGGCGTGAGTATATTACTTTTATTCATGGGTAAACGATCCTGTCCTATCTTGACCTATGCGCGACTCAGTCAATTTGCAAATTCGCAGTGTCGAATGTATTAAGTACAGCTAGGAAGTAAGGTGTGTAGGACAAATGATCCTTACCACCACGAAGAGCAAAACTCGGCTATGTTTCTATACTGCAAATTGCATCACTTTGCAATTGATGCATTGATGCATCGATGATTTGCAGCAATCATGGCGTATTTTGAACACTGTTTATCGTATGGACGACTCTAGTCAAATACCCAACGCCGTTGCAATTAATAAGGACAAGGATTAACAATTATCGACTTTAATACCAAATTCGAGTAGGCGGTACGACAGCATTCTGTAACCAATACGGTACAATTCTGAAATCTAAACGTCCAATACGCTGCTACATGGTTAGCGGAAGAACTACTTTAAACTACTAGTAGCTCAATAGCATTGGAACGAGTTTTTATACCTATCATTCCCACGTCAAAAACAAAATCCGCCTCCAAAAATGAAATCGCGGTACAACTCTACCAAAGGATTCTAGTCGCTGTGAGAGCAGCTTGCGTCTGTACCGTTGAATTTGATACCTTCCAGATGGCATTCGGCGCCTTGTAGTGCTTCCAAAAGTGTATTGTTGTTCAAGGAGCACTCCATTAAAAGATATTGAAGGTTTGTCCGGATATCTCTAAAATTGTTATTTGAAATCTCTTTAAAAGTTTCATCGATCTTGTATATAGTGAACTTCTAGAACTTGAGTTGAAAACATTTTCGTAAATGTGTTAAAATTAGTTGAAACAGTATCGGATAACGCTATCATATAACTTTACATATCTGTCATTCTGCCATTCTTCTGTCATTTAAATGTTATATATCTCTGGAAGTAGTTTATTGTTAAATTAATTATTGATTAAAGATTCTTGTGTTTTATGTGACAGAGTGCTTCAGACAAGCTCGTTGGTCTAAACTCGGCACCTAAACAAAGTTATCGACAACACACAGTTAAAAACGATATAATGTGAAAAATAATATGTGAATTACAAACGAAAAATGCTAAGGTGCTTGTGAAACAATATTTGTTAAAACAAAAAAGACAATGCAGTTGAGAATTTGAGAAGATTAGCATGGCCTGAAGACAATTTGAATTGCCACATTGGTTTTAATGCTATTTGTTATGGTGTGTGTGCAGCGACGCATGTTGTTGAAAGAAAAATCAGGGCGTTGCAGCAATGTTTTCTTGTAACATTATAAAGTTTTTGGATCTCGCTATTGCCATATCTTCGTTAGTGATATCTTCAGTTGTTATGTCAGAAATTACAGGTAAGAATACAACTTGTGAAGCGTGCTAATAGAACAACCTCGTTTTTAGTAAATAATATAATACAATGAAATGTCCACTTTTTCCTTAATAAATGGTTGTGTGATTCAATAATACTCTGTTTGTTCCAATTCATTTAGGTTTCGTAATTATTTTCGCCCTCGGTTTTAAAGGATAAATTGGGGTTTATCCATCATTACTTTAAATTGCATACAGTCAATTGGTTTGGCTCATCATCTGTAAAATATTTATTGACTATTTGAATGCTTTGAATTGAAATTACAAACATAAACATGCAAGCGTTCACTGTATGAAATTACACATTTTCTGTTTTTTTTTTAATCTTAGAGGAACGGACGGCCGTATTTATTCTTTGGTTATTTAGTTGGATTGTTTATAGATCTAGGACTTCAATTATTCGTTCTGCATCTTTGTTGTATTACGTAATCGTAATGCACAATGCATTGATAAATAGGCCACATCGCGTTGTTATTATTATTATTATTATTATTCCAAACATTTGAAAATATGCTTTTTCTTGCTTTTCTTTTGAAATATGCTTATAAAAAGGTTTGTTTTCAATAAAACTGTCGGCACTGTGGTTCATTTTATTCTCAAATCTATAACTCAGTAGGATGGACGAACTTGAACCGTTTGCAATATTCGATGCTACGCTTCTAAGGTGTTGACAGCAAGAGAGCAATGGTTCGATGCGAACCATTTCGATGCGAACTCTTTTGTTAAGAGTGGGTCGCGGCTAGTGGGATACTTCAAAAACCGAAATATCCAAAAATGATTTTATTTTAAAATTATCCAGGCAACCCTGACTGTCTTGGTGTACGCTTGCCGACATCTTAACACTCACCTCACCTTCTGGCAGACGATGGCCTAAATAACCGACCGAACACTAACTTTATCACGCCCCTGATTTAATGTGAATAAGTCAATGTCTTTCCTTCAGGGATCACGTTGCCAAAGAAGGCTCATTCACTTTCATACGTCACAATTATTCCTGATCAGTTTGCATCATCCTTAAAAACACGTCAGAGTAAACGCAGTGTGCACTTGTGGTAGATGCCATGTGGACCAGATATCGTGTCCATAGCGATCAACGGGACTAATCAGGTTTCTGAGTCAGAGTCAACAGAATCAACTTTATTCGTTTTGAACTGCGGTCAGAGCGCATCGTCTTGAAGAAGGACAAGAAAGGGCTAGTCATGGCATGAATGCATATTTGGATTTCCATAGTGGAGTGGATATCGATCATCACCACGAATATTTGGTAGAAGAACTCATCGCAGATCACCATCAATGGTGACATAAAAGGGAACGTTCCATTCACCAGCCGTGAAACTCCTTTCTTTTTTAGAGGCGGTTCTGAACAGTGGATAGGACAGGTTATCCCGCTATGTGGTAGGTTCAGCGGAAGGAAATATACCGTTCTGATTACTCAACACACACGCATTACATGCCTCAAAGTAGCTTCCTCTAGCGTCGTCGGCTTACGTCGAAACCTGTTCTCCTGCTTGATCAGCCGAACCTGGTTACGGTCCACGCTGCCATATTACTTCCTTTCTCTTGGCGCTTTCTTTGAGATCTTCGTAGATGTTTGAAAACGCAGAAGACAAGGTCTTATGAATCCTAACGCAAATCCGCTATGAGCCATGCTTGATACAGTATCTTTGCACTAGCTCTAGTCACTAGTTAAACGGGACAGTTTTTTAAAAAGCCCTTAGGAGAGAATCTTATAAGCAACATTAGGTAGATGCTACAGCCGAATTTGTCACTCTTTTAGAGGTCCCTTGGCCCGGCGTAACGGCACTGATGGAAAAGGCCCGTGCTAAGACTATTTTATCTGATCGTTAGTCCTTACTCAATTGCTTGTCAGCTTCCGCTGAATTCTTTGTTTACAAGTCATTTAGTATCGACGTGTCACAGTGTTTTTTTACAACGGATAAACTCAAGTATTGTGCAACTGAAGTGATTGAACTTTTATTTTTGAAATTTATGAACGAAAGTCTATAAGTACGAAAGATAAGTGGTTTTAATTAGTAGACTAAAAGAGGAGTTTCTCAATTTGAACGTGGTCGCACAAGCCGAGAAGACAATCCATGTTAAAGACGCCCAAAAACAGACACAACTCTTGACACGCGTTTTCGATAGAATAAAGAAGATTTTGTGCGTCGATTCATCACTATGGATGAGACTTGGGTCCATCATCGTGATTCTGAATCAAAACTAGAGGCTAAAGAGTGGTGTGAACATGGTTCGTCGGCTCCGAAACGAGTTTCTGTCCAGAAATCGCCCAAAAAGGTGTTAGTATTTGTTTTTTTTGGATGCGAGTGGAATTTTGTTAGCGGATTACTTGCAAGCCGGTAAAATAATAAATTTAGATTGTTGTTGTAACATTTTAGACTAAACGGAAAGAGACCATAAAAAGGGCATTTAATTAAAAATTAAAGCCAAATTTTAAATTTATTCCATTCCCGATGTTACCGATGACAAAGTTGACATCTTGTGGCGATTTGCATTCGTACACGTTGTCAAACCACATCGTGTAGACCTTTATGAGTCCAATGTTTGCATTTGAAACACAGAATGCACAGACGGTTGCATTTGAATCACTCGTTCTACCCAACACTATAAATCCCGTTCCACGTTGTGAGTGTGAGTACCGCCTATATGATTAAAATGAGGTAAGATAAATCAAGCGCTCGTCGAATCTTCATAACATCCTTTCATTCCCCTTCGCTTTTCTGCAACGCAAAGCCGAGGGTTTCAGCTCGTCCCGTAGGATTTGGTCATATTCGTGGAAGGGGAAAAAAATTGAAAGGTGGGATTTGAAAGGAATCATTTATTATGAGATGCTTCCGTTTTGCCAACCACTAAATTCAGATCTTAATGTTAACAATTGGACAGTTTGAAGCTTGCGATCGACCAGAAACGGCCAAAATTGGACAAAAGAAAAGGTGTTACGTTCCATCAGGACAACGCAATGTCACAAAACAAAACAAAACAAAACAGTGCACATTTGACGTTTTGAATTTCAAGTGTTGAAAATAATGGATTTTTTCCCCAAGCTGTGGTATATGGTATACTGAAAAATTTGTGTCGCCGGTGTTAGTTACGGTTAGTGCATGTCATACAGAAGTTATTCGTAGAGTCGTAACGTAACGTTGTTATCTTAAAGTTTTCCGAAATTTTTTGTGTAACCTGCTTCTATGATCTATTATTGTTCGGACGATCAATGCGCGGGAACACAGCAATGGCGAAGCTATTCAAGGGATTATAAAACGAATCGCGAACCAAATAATATGAATGGTAAATTTAATGGATTGCAAAAGGTGAATGAAATCTTAAGCGCCTGTTTCAAGAACATTAGGTGTTGATAGCTAATGCTTTATGCATCGCCACAACCTCTCTATGTAAAGTGATGTTTAAATACCGAAGTAAATTAGCGTTCATACTGTGTCATTTATCATGCCTTCACGCGGCTGATGTATTATCGTGGTTTGGTCTTGGTATAGTTAAATTATTCCATAACTCACAGCTGATGAATGTCCGTTACTAAGAGCATATCTGCATCACTGCAGTCTAGAGCATATCTGCATCACTCGAATTAAAAGAATATTCAAGGGGTATTTTAGATACAACATTTTCTAATTTTAGGTTATTAGGTAGGTTAGGTTATTTTACCTACTTACAAAACCTATGGTACGATATAACAAGCAAACACAAACGTATTAAACATATTTTAGAATAAATTTTTATTTGTTTATTTTATTTTGTTAGTTTCAAACGTTCACAATTTGAAACGTTTTCGTTCGTTACACAATTGAGACTATCGCCTGTGTAATAAATTAGTTTAGCTAGAATTTAACGCAACATACAAAGACTGATTATTTGTGTTTCTAGCATAAAGATTGTTATAACACCTTGCGGTTTGTGATTTAATTAAAGTGATGAGCATTATTAAATTTGTTGGAGTTGTCTGGGACGGACGATTTCGAGCGAAAGAGTCAGATAGGATGAATCTCTAACTATGCCTCAACTTTGACACTCCGGTCAACGGCTGAGTGTTACGGTTGGTTACGATGTTGTTTCCATGGAGTGACAAATTCCCTACTGAGTGACGATGGTTCACGTCTGCCTTCGATCAGGTAGTGGCGGTTTTACAGTAAATCTACAGATTATAACAAAGTTTCATTGAAAGGCTTAAACACTAACACATTCGTGTTATTCAGTGTCATTTGGGTTCTCAGGTTGTAGGTATAAAAGGAACCACGTATTAATCTGCTATCGTATGCACGTATGAAAAAGTTACAAACACGCCTGACCTCTCGCAATCTCTCTCACACATGCACTTACATCCCAATGCAGTTATTTCAGGATAAAAAATCAGCGCGTGCACGTTGTGAAAATTTCAGACTTAAAAACAACTGGCAGAAAAAGGTCTAACATACACTAGTGAGCTGCAAAAATCTAAGACCATGAATCTCGGAACAAAGTGTAATGCCGGTCAGATGGATCGTTCGTTGGATTTTGAACAGATCTGAAAAGTAAAATGAACCATCCATCAAACGATTCACAAAAACCGGAGGAAATCCATTACATAAATTGAGGCCAGAATTTTGCCCTCTAGTTTATGATATATCGGTGCTCTTGCACTTTCATTCCGCATTGAACAACTTGCATAAAGGTTGTGGCTCTTTTTCTATGGCATGGAGCATACAGTCTTGACTTACTCTCCTTGCCTCTATTGTACTAATTACACGTACATTGAATTATGCTGTGCTTATTTTTCTGCAAAATTTGCAGCAGGATAGACATAGTTTCAGTTATGCATCTGCCAACAAGTATGCTAAAATTGAAATAGTATGGTGGCAAAACATATTGCTACAGCCAGTATTACAAATATAATTATTGCACTTTTTCACATTATTACTTTACATCGTCGTGTTTGATGGATTTTTTCATTATCTAAAGCAGTTTGATTAAGCTACCAGCACGAAACTACCTGGTATTTGCAGATTCATGAGTATCGTTATAAAATTACTTCTTCGTGAAACAACGTGCTATGCGAAACAATACTACTCATGAAACTGTTTTGCAGCTGCCACTAAAACCATCAGCATGCTTGCTACAAATACGCAAATAAATACCGAAAGTAGTGGGAACAGTTTCGTACCCACGCTTGTATAGATTGTCGGACTAGCATTCTACCATCAATGGTCAGAAGATGTATCTTCATTGCCTGAAAAACCTAAAAACTTCGGAAAGATACATAGAACACTAAGTTTTCTCCCTCCTGTATCATCTGCTGAGTTCATCTGAAATCTGATCGAAACGGTGGTTATTGCATGAAATTCGAGTGTTGGTTTTGTGCTACGCCATCCATCGGCCATTCAATTATTTCGTTTAAACGTCGATTTTCATTATCCGTTTTAAACACTCCACTAGACTGTTTAATAAATTGTCAGCTGCGTGACGAGCCACTTACCATATCACGTTGCGACTTCAGTTCTATTTTAGCTGTCATGCAATGGTCTTTCTGCCTGAACAACGGAGCAGGACAGAAGCGTGAATCTTCTCGTTTGGTCTATGAATTAATTAATAATCAACGAAAGCGATTCTTTCCGCTTCCAGATTTGTCGAATTCTTGTGGTTCTTGGATATTTCAATCAACAGGGACATGTTGCAATATTATAAATGGTTTTATATTGAGTTTTGTTTTCCAATTAACCATAGAATACAATGTATTGCGTCCCTTCTGTTTCTTTTCAGTTATAACCGATCCAAAATTTAGCTCGCCGATTGCAAACGTGACGGCCGCTGTAGGACGCGAAGCAACACTCACATGTGTAGTGCACGATTTAGGTGCTTATAAGGTTTGAATTTTTTAAATATACTATCTGAAACATTTCTAGTTTTGCAGCATTTTTGATTACAACATTTGGCTTTCACTGTTCATGTAAAAATTGAAAATCGATAAGCTTTTGAAAATTACGATCATTAATATAAAAATGAAACAATGTTTAAGAAACGAGAGCTAAAATAAACTTTGTTTCATAAGAAAGCAAACTAGGCAAACAAACAAATCCATTATCGACATTGTCTTTGGCACAACATAAAACTGAAAAGAATGGCGATAAATTTTGTCTCAATTTTTGTGTTTCTTAATCAAATAGGTTGCCTGGTTGAGAGTGGATACACAGACGATACTGACAATCCAAAACCATGTCATTACAAAAAACAAGCGCATCGGAATCATATACACCGAGAAGAAAACGTGGCAGCTACGGATCAAGGACATACGCGAAACGGATCGAGGATGGTATATGTGCCAAATCAATACGGATCCAATGAAGAGCCAGATGGGCTATCTCGATGTCGTGGGTAAGCATAAGTTCTAGAGCAGAGTGAGCCAAAACCGTAAACTGAATTGCATCTGTAGCATTTGAAGGTGTTTAATGCGTTTGATTGCTCAGGTGGAAGAGGAAGAGGATGGAGGAAAAGATAATTAGTTTAAGTTGTGGGTCCTCTGCCGTGTCTCGACAGAAACAGTTTATGAATGTTTGATTCGGATGGCAATGAAATTGCGAAATTAGCAATTGTGCCAAAAACGAAAAAGACTCATAAATGAACCATTTGCTACCAGATCGTTGGTGACGGCTGTTAACCATTGAAATGGAACCATGCTAAAAAAAGCGCAAAAATGCTCGACTAGCATCATTACCGGCTTTGAAAATGGGGGTTTTCTTTTACTTGGTTTATGCCAAGGAAAATGTTGCGATTTTTCGTAATCAAAATAAAACAAGTTATGAATGGAAACTCAATGGATGGCTCGCTATTTCTACGCCACTCGTTACTGCCCTTAGTCACGAACATCGAAATTGGTCACTTTATGCCACAGATATGTGCCTACTTTAGCTCCAGCACGAATGTGCTGGAAAACGAAAAGTATCGAAAGTGCAAGAACAGAAAGAACATGAACTACCAACAAACTTACAATACATAACAAGAACCGAATCGCACATAATAGTGATATAATTGGGTTAGTTTATTATCGACTTTTGGTTAAAAACGAAATTTTCATATTTCTATGGGTGGTCCAATTTCAATGGGCTCTGCACCTTTGTCTTTAAAGAAATATGTACTGTTTGTCATAATGTATGTCTGTCTGTTTTCAAATTCATCAATGGCATACTTGATTAGGGCCACGAATCGAAATTAAAAGCCCAAATCATACTAATTTCAGTTCCACCGGACATTTTGGACTATCCAACTAGTACCGACATGGTGGTGAGGGAAGGCAGTAACGTGACACTCCGCTGTGCAGCTGTTGGCTCTCCTGCCCCAACAATCGTGTGGCGTCGTGAAGCCGGCGAAAACATATCACTTCAAGACGGAGAACAAGGTGAGTGAAGCAGGGACGGTTATATATACAGTTAACCTTGATTACTGGTTGCTCTAGACTGAAATTAAAAAAGAGACTTTAGCAAAGACTCTTAAGTCAGTACAAGCGTTTAGCTTCTAAGTGCTTCTAAGGTGTAACCCTAAGCCAGTGTTAAATGAAGTTCGCCTGCCACCAAGGAACGAAGTTTGCTATAAATTTGAACACCACGACACGTATTTTATCTACAGAACCATAAAATTTAAAACTTTTCGTTCATTTGGCGAGAAGATGAAACGTACTTCATCATACAAACACACATACAGCGCGAACACGAGTGTTAAAGGAATCATCTAGACCGATAAGCGGTCGAAGCGGTTTGGAATACTGGAGGAAACACAGCGTAAAAGGAGAATGAGTTCAAACGTATTGAACCGGTAACGCGAGCTTCGGTGTCGAGATGTAAAGTAACGATACAATATTTGATGGGCTATATAATTTATGAACCTACGATGGCGCGCCATATGTTTGTTTGCTTTACTTTTATTTCACTCGAACCAACTTCATCCGCCCACCCGTTCTTTTCATACTGGCAGTCAATCCTTTGCGGCCAGTGCGAGTGATATACGATTCAGTGAGATGAGTTTAATATCAATAATAGCTCGTTGCACTGTGGAGTAACTACGATTGGGAGCCATCACAGTGCTCCAGACGGTACGTGGATCATGTTGGTCTAAACTTTTCAAGCTGCTCCAGCGCGTGGTCACCCTGGGTAACGAGTTTCATTCGCTCAGTAATACCGCGGTATGGGGTACACACAATACACGCACACACTAAGCTCACACACTCAAATCATGTTGAGCATGATTTGATTGAAAGTGAAGCTTCAATGATTGGCGAACAAGTAGGAGAGTGGCTAATCGAGGCCTATATGGCTCACAAAATCAAAGCACCCAACGGTCAGCGGGGCGTCTAACGAGTCCAATTTGATGAATTATTTGTTTGGCAAGTGAAACTACCTTGCTACGAACCCAGTCAGGCGGTGAATGATTTCCAAACAGAACAACACGCAAACAACGTGTCTCCTCCGCGATAGAAGGCCTAAAGGCATAATTGGACGTTAATTCATCGTTGAAATTTGACAAATAATTTTCACATTTTACTGACATCATTCTCTATGTCGACGAATTCGACGTGCAAAAGTTTCGACGTTCCGTTCCCCTCCGTGCGCGTAGTTAGCGGATACACATGGATACGTACGTCAAGTGTTTGGTGTGCGCCTGTAGGATTTTGTTTATTTAATGGACACTTTTGCCTCTCTCTGGTGAGGTGCCCTGCGTGAAGTGATTTCTGAACCAATCCGGTTTGTTTTGGCTTAATATTAGTAATCTTCTTTTTATTCCCAATGTCATTGCCAAGGGGTTCCTCGATTTCACAAACGACACTTCCAGAGCCGACAGTAGCGACTTGCTGTTGGTCTCGATTCGATTACATTACGTCCATGGCAGTACACGGTTAGAAGAAGATGCATGGCTGAGCAGCTGTTGATTGTGGTAAATCGAAGAATTGCCCTGGATCATCTTTCTTCTTTCGTTTTGGTTCCGACAACAAACCTGGCCGGTGTGCTTTGGCAGGCGTTCGACAGACGGCAGCGGTAGCCAAACGAGGACACGCGATGACGAAAGGCTGATGACTTTCTGCTCTGGCTACGCGCTCGATTGAAGAGCATATGCCCTAGCCTGTGAATGGCGAAACGAAAGACGTTATACAGTGGTGTTTCGCAAAATAATAACCAGTCTAAGACATCTGGTATTTTTACAAATAAAGCGGAATTGAATTCGCATTTAACATATGGTAGTTTGTATACAATGTTAGTGTTGTTCTTAGAAGGGCATTAATTTCGATTCAAGAATGTGTGTTTATGAATATTGTTGAGCTATATTTACAACGCTTACACTTACATTAGGAATATTTTTAATAACATTAACATAGGATTGAAAGAGTTGGATATATTTCAAAACACACAAACTCACGCTTAGCACTGTCATTCCACTGTTGAATTCGCGACAGAACGTTGTTTATAGTAATCAAGCTACACTCGCCATGGAACGTGCGTTTTGGTCAGCCTCACCGCTCGGCGACGAATATAGAGACAAAAAATAATTTTATTTTATGACAAGTTTATTTGCTAGATCCAATTTTCTACCCAATTTAAAATTTATCATTGAATACCCTACGACGCAGACTGCTAGAATTGACACTGGGATCACTCGGGGTTAACGAACGACATGTGCCATGTGCCCTTTCTTCAGCTGAGAACTTACCCTATCGAGTGTAAGGAATTAGGGAGAGAATGTTACAAATGTGTGTCGTATCAACTACTAAAGCTAGCGTAAGTTACGCTCTTGGTTATCTGCGTTCGTTATTTTATTCTTTAGCAGCGAGCCCTACGAGTTGTGTTTTTCATCGATATCTGAAAAATGTCGATGCTAGTAAAGTATCCGATACCTCGTGACTAGGTTTCTGTAATCTGACGAGCTGTGAATGTTTTCATCTCTTTTTCTAATCCCAGTGTCATCGGTCGAGGGAGCCACGTTTACGATACCGAAAGTGAATAGGCTGCACATGGGTGCATACCTGTGCATCGCCTCTAATGGTGTGCCGCCGTCTGTGAGTAAACGAGTGATGTTGATAGTGCACTGTAAGTATCCTGTGACGTTTATCCGCTCTCCGATGTTCGAAGTACACATGAACTCTGCAATAATCTATGGGCTCTTGCAGTTCCGCCGATGATTTGGGTTCCGAATCAGCTGGTTGGTGCTATCGAGGGCCAGCGCATGACGCTCGAGTGCCATTCGGAAGCGTATCCAAAGTCAATTAACTACTGGACCCGCGAAAAGGGCGACATTGTGCCACAAGGTAAGTGTATCGCAGCGGTACAATATTCCGTTAAACTTCTTGCCTCTTCTCTTACACGAACCTTGTACAAATTCACAGTCAATAATGGACGCACAATTCTAGCTTGCGTCAGATTATTTCTTATCGCAATTTTTACATATCACGTTTCCTTGATTATATCTTTGGTACGTGTCACGCTGTGGAAAAGGATGCCGACGCTACTGTAGTGTATATGTGTATGTGCGTATGTGTGTGTGGTAATTCCTTCCGGCTTACGTGTGAGCATTTCCAGTGGGGTTAATGCTTTGGTGCGAGTGGGAAGTGAGTAAAAGCCGGGATTTCCAGGGAAAACGAAAGACGACGAATGGTACAAATGCTAATGACAGTGCGTTGAACGAGAAAGGCAAAGGAACGTTGTTTTCTCTCTAAATGTTTGTTGCATTCACGTGCTGGGAAACGAAACCGTTACTCCCCATTACCTTCCATGTGCCGTTTGACACCATTGGTCTAGTTGCTCGGGCAACCTGTGTTGGTATCACTAGTCTGTGTTTGTAGTCTGCTTTTACGATGTCTTGTAGAGAGTTGCTTCGAAGATAGGCTAGTCCTTATTATCATCCTTTCGCATTTCCGCTATAAGCGCATGCTGGCAGAGAAAGTTTAATTTTGAATTGAATTCAATGTTCACCACCCATTGTTATGGCAAATTATCTCTGAAGCCTTGTTTACAATTAAAATTAATATCGAATTGATTATCAGTATCAATAATAGAATAACTAGTGTGAACGGAAGAAAATCCTGCATTAGAATAACAAGGCAACAATAACGAATTTTACAGGGTGGAATTCATAATCAAAGTTATGATTTCCAGCCAGACATGAGATAAAAAGTTAATCAATCGAAACACCTTTGTAACAATGTAAGAATATATCACAATACACAGCATAGATGAAATGATAATCTTAATTTATGTTGGGCATAATAGTTTGATAATTCTCTTTTAGAGCCTGGATTCGACTGGATACGATTTCGTTTTCCTGTTGGGTAGGTCCAGTAGAAACGGTCCTGCTCCATCAAGTTTATTTTTGGGCGATCATGTAAAAGTTGCTGAAGAAAGTAATATCTGAATTGGTTCGAAATTAGGTTAATACCACATTATTAGTTTCTTGAGAAGTTCATATTTTTTCTCGGGAGGAATGCTTTCGAATTCGAAGGATTCATCATTCAATGGAGAGTGGGTTAATGTTTCAAATGCGTCCGTTTTGGTCGTCTGCTTTTAGATAACCTCTTTGATAGTGCTTAGGCAATAATCACATACTAAATAGATGACGAAAATACCAATATTTGAACCATACTTCCATTGCGAAAAGGACAGTCAATCTAAAAAAAGGGATTATTCGTGTTCCTTGAAAGCGTGATTTTTTCTCTGACCGATTGTGGTTCCGGAAAAACCCACAAAGTATCTGACGCAAAATTGTGCATAAGCTATAGCCGTATAAGTAGAAGCATGCGAGGCAAAGCATTGGCACCGGCTCATGCTGGACAATTATGCAAATTCGCTCACAGCATCGTCTGCAGTCACAACCAGGTGCAAGTGTCCAATGTTTTCATCGTCTCACAGGATGAGGTGGTGCTCTTTGAACATATTCTCGATGAAGCTTTTACGTTTGTCTTTCCGTTTTTTCAGGTGGGAAATACGAACCGGTTCTGATAGACAACGCCTACAAGGTGGTGATGAAGCTAAGCATCAAGGTTGTGAGTCAGGCCGATTTCGGAGCGTACAAATGTATCGCCAAAAACTCCCTCGGGGAAACCGACGGCACCATCAAACTATACAGTAAGCCTGGAAGCTTTCCTCGGAATATCCCGAATATGGGAGTCTTGCCTCTGCTATATCGTTTAACCGGAACCCTGTTATGGGGCCCTTTTTGTTTTCCTTTACGTTTTTTGTCGCCAAACGTTATGGTCTCGTAGTAGTGTAGCCAGATTGCTATTTCTGTTTTTCATTTATCTTTTAGCGGAATGGTTTCGACCAGGCCAGTGCGTATGGCATACCATAGGCCTACATAATTTCAGTTCGACGCATTCAAAGCATACCAAATTTGTGTTCGCGTGTTATTTGGAGATGTAGGTGCACACCTTCATTTTACTATTTTTGCTTCCTGTTACGGGCAAAGATACACTTTTTTGAATGTTGTGCTCTTTAAACTCATTCTTGAATTGACATTGTATATTTCAGAGCTACCTAACAGTGCCATAAACTCGGTAGAAACGGCTGACAGAAAACAACGAAGTAAGTACGGTGAAGTGAGCTATCGTAACGTTCTATTCAAGTTATACTGAAGAAAACCATTTAATTCTAACGTGTGAAAATTTTGAATTATGTTACAATTTTCTTTTCCATATTGATAGTAAACTGCAAACCATTTTTCTTCCCTTCGCTTTACGCTCTTCTAATCTTGTTAAGGAACTCAACAATGAACAAAGTAGTGCATAGTTTATATTACACTTTTTAAATGGTCAACTAGGAGAAGAAAAATTATTTGTTTGAAAATGTTGCTAAGCTAAGATTTTTTCAATCTAGACCCTAAAGTTTTGTACATTTTTGTCTGTAATGTTATTTTTAATGAAGTATTTTTATGATGGTTTTTGTTTGTATGATAAAAAAAAGTAGTTAGTGAAGTCACTGCTATCCATAACAAATTCCAAACTAACTCAAACTATTGCCCATAATATTTCAAGTGCTAGTAGGTTTGTCGCAAAGCCGTCTTAAAATAGTCATTATAGAAATAAAGATTAATGATGATAAACCGCTATGGGATTGAGCAATCAACCTGATGATCAACCGAACTTCACCGTGCCGAATTACACTAATAATTCAGACCAATTATTTTACCATCAGATTGGAAACATTTACGAGCGAGGAGAATCAATTGAAACCAAGTGGAAATTACAACGCAGTGAATGTGTACAAATGTTGATTTTATTTTTGCCTAGACTTACGGCAACTTATTTTTGTTTTGTCGTCTGAAAGCATTAATAAAAATGTGACCATAGAATTCATCATTAATCTCTATAAAGAATAATTCCCTAACGCGTAAACTGGCGGTCTGAATGGCCACGGTGGTCACGAGGTAGATATAGTGTTAATAACTTGGTTAACGCCGATTTTTGTTTGACCGACTTGCTGATTACAGCGCCAAACCAAATTTATCACCATCTTTGAGAAATATACCCTTAGCTTTTCGGACTCCTTTTGGGCGAACTTCATATAAAAAATATAGCTTTCTTAATGAAATGCTCACAACTAGCACTACATTTCCCAAAGTCATTATTTTTTAACTTCAATTAGAAGCCAGCGCATAAACGATTTCCGCCTGAGCGATAATAAAACTAACGGGCCTACCAAAGACCACGTTGTGACGGACCGTTGTGAGTTGTTTATTGTAGCACAACTGAGAATTGGCAGTATTAAGTCTGGACTCCTCAGAGAATTAACTAGGTAAAATATAACCTAGAAATATCGACATGGTCTGTCTCTTAGGACATGAGTAATTTGCCGCCCAATGTTTGCACAGAAACAGTTACTGGAAGGATTTCCCGGAACGCCAACTTGTTAACAAAATGAAACTACGAATTGGTAAGGCAAAATTGAAAACCATTGTAGACCATTGGCTAGTGTCTCTACCCTTTTCTTAGGAGGTGTCAATGTCAAGTAGAAAATGCGTATAATCGTACCAGCTTATGTATTGATCGTTTTTTTTCACTTGTGGCTTGCCGAACCTTGACGAGACCCATGGACAGTGTAGAACAGTTTTACGGTGGTTGTGAAGCACCCGAAAATCATGTAGAAGAAAAGCTGAAAACAGTAGGTTTAAAAAAGGTTGGACGTCGATTAGAAAAAGGTGTTACACTAGAGTCAAACTTCACTCGAAAATCGAAAATATAAAATGGAAAATAAAGTTGATATGTCTGCTTGACTGTAGTTCATATTTTGTGCTTTTGAGGTTCTATTCATGTCTATAATGGCCGAAAGTCAACGATAAAAACTAAGCAATTTAGAACTAAGTCAAAGTTATTGTCTTCCGTAGGTTTGTTTGGATTTTTCTATATCCGTTGAAAACTTCATTAGATTTTCAAGGATCTGAGTGATTCCAAAGTGAATTAAAACTAAAGCATTTGTGCTTGCATTTGATATTTCAAAAGATTACCATTAGATTACCAGCACTGTAGTGCTCCTACACTTTATTTTATCATCATTATATTTAAATGGCTGATTGTCTTTTCGTAGGATTTTCCGTTTGTTTTTCATTGGTTTAGCCGTTTGGCTTTGTTGTGAACATATGCACACGATTGGCAGTAATTTGATCGATAGGCTTACAATTAAAGAGTAATTTTGCTACATGAAAGAATAATACAAAATTACAACTTAGTTGTGTTATCCGTCTTCGTTGGTTGCGGAGCCCATGCTTTTGTTTCTTTTTCGGCGTGCCTTGAGCCCTGCCTTCCGGCTAACGAATAGGTCAATCCAACTGTCGAAGCCGAATGGAAGAAAACGCAAACCCTCATTTGTACAATAATACTCATTAGGGACGGTTTTACACATGTGAGGTACTTTTTACGACTTCGCAAGTCACAAAGGCCAAAAGCCAGTATTGCACCACAAAACATTCTCCCCATACTGCCCCATAGTTACGTTACTGCTGTTTGTTTGCTATGTGGCACGAACGTGACAATTGCAGTATAATTTGAAGGTACTCGCCGCACTGTAGCATACAATAATCTGAGCAGCATTGAATAATATCTTTTTCAGAAAGGATTGAAAAGTTTCAAATTTCTAACATGAGCTTCTAACCAACACACTGCTCATGTTTTTCATACTAAACTACGCTTCGACCAATATTTGAAATATTTAATCGATTGCATGTTGAATGATTATTCATTATCTTTTGTTCTGGTCTTCAAACTCTCGTGTTGTTTTATGAAATTATAATGTATAAAGTATTTATTTAATATGTATTGCTTATACATAACTACTTCAAACAATATAGCGATGAGAAACCATTTATGTGCGAGATTATTCGAACTTCTAGTTTATGCAAAGCCATTAGCAAGACAGTGCATGTGTGTTGGATCTTCGTATTGAGTTCTGGAAAGTTACAAAAACAAGAGGTTTTCTGCTGAACATTCATGAGAATATGTTCATATGCGCAGGCCTTCTTTTTCTTGTAACTCCAACAACTCCCCTGAGGCCAGTAGACGGCTAAGCATTGCCATAGTTCTGTTAGCAATGGATTGTAGTTTGTTATTTGTATTTTCCCCTTTTAGGATTTGGTGGTACAGAAAGGAATATCTGTTTTACGATTGGCGAAAAGGAGAAAATACAGGAGAACAAACAATGATTTTTGTTTTCTGGGAGAGTTTCACAAAATGTGTTATGTGTGTCTTTATTAAAAGAGGTCCATTGGGTCGTGAACGAAAACAACAAGTAACACCTATTGCAGTTCTTTCAAATAACAATTCTTTTCTTTTCAAAATCGACCAAGAAAGAGACATTCGAAAAACTTTCGAAGTAACTACTTTTTGTTCTTTCCACCTATAGACCAAATTTTTTTTTATCATTTGGATTAACAGTCAATCGATTAAACAAGTAAGATAAGGTACTTGAGTCGTCAATTTGAAAAAGAATTTTTTGAAATATATATAATATTTATTTGTCACCAATTTTAAATATAAGCATTTCGGTTGGAAAAATTCAAGTTGTTTTGTTATTCAAAAATTTTATAAATTAAATGTTTTTAACATTTCCTTTTAATTGCAGATAAACCACGAAAAGGCAGCTATTTTTACGAGAACAATGATTTCATGGATGACGACATGGAGAATTCAAATAAGAGAAAAGGTGCAAACTGGCTTAAATTTTAACAATCTGAAGCATTATTTGAGCAAAACAGAAATCCAGTATATTGATAATTATCCCATGCAATTTCACGCCCAATGTTGAGCTAATTAGGACTTTTTCTTATTTTATTTCATGATGCTACCTGTATTATGCGATCTTTTTCAATGTTGGTCAACACCATATAGACTTGATGATCGGTGGAAATCGTAATGACGACAGCTTGTCCACGACGGTAATGAATTCTGCTACATCTGTTATGAAGTTCCTGAATTGCGCAATGTGTTGGATAATATTGCTACCAGCAGCAATAGGACATTTTGTCAAAATTCAGGCAATATGACGTATACAATAGTAACGTTGGAAGAATTGTTTTAGTGGTAAACTTTATAAAGTTTACTAGTAGTTATGTGGTAAACGAATAATGAAAGTATGAAAAATAAGTATGAATAAGTATGAAAAATAAGTTATAAAAGAACCTACGGGCTATGAAAGAGATTATGACGAAACTAACAAATAATAAAGGCAAACTTTCATAAAATAATATGGCATGATAGGGATATTTGGGTTAAAATAGTACAACGCTATAAGGAACTGTAAAAATAATGCTACAATGAAAGACTAAAAACAGAATAAACAACATCGATACATATCAATAGGGTTAAACTCGATATTTTGTGTAACTAAGTTAAAACGAAAAATAAAAGAATATAGCTGCAGAAATAGAGAAGGAGAGAAAGCTTTTTAAAAAAACAACTAGGCGTACTTTATACAACAAGGTGCCATTAATGGCACTTGTCGCGCACTTGTTTTTGGAACCATGGACGAGAATTTATATAGTATAAAGCATTGCATAGAAATGATACAAGCTTAATTTATAGAAATAAGACAAAAATACCAAATGATAAATACACAAGGTGAACGCATGATCGCATTCAAGTGATTGGTGATTATCGATAAAGTGAACGATAATTTAAAGTAATCTTTAGCTTTCGTTCATTGAAAAATATCTTATTTTCTGGTGTATTATTGCAATGAAACAAATCAAACAGTTGGATTGAAAAAAAGCAACTTCTTATACTTCATTTTTGCGTTCGCTGTTTAAAGAGATAATATTTCTGTTGTTTCATCAATTTAATGCAATTCTTATTCATTTATTTCGTTTCGTTCGTTAAATAATACATTTTTTTAATGTTTTTCTATCGTTTATGTTTGTTTTTGTTTTCTTTTAAAAAATGTTTCGAAACATAACGCTTAAATCATCGTGATGATTCAAAATTTGTAATTCTACGGAAACTCGGTATTGTAGCAACGACGCACATCTTTAAATGTCACAATTATTAGATTTACGTTTACAATTTGTGTTGCGTTGCACTAAACCTGTTTAACAGTTCATACTGGCATTTGCGTAGCTACATATTATATAAGACATCTCAATGATATGCTTTTAAAAAAATTCTTTTAACAAATATTTTATTTTACTTAATAGAATTTTAATTTGGCTTGATAGATAACTTGTTTTATTACAGAATGTTTTAGAAAATGTAGCGAAGTTTGTGTTCCCAGCAAAAAATAAAGCATAAACAGAAATATTAACATTTACAATCACATTTTTTCATGCTTACTGCGCAAATGTTTTAGTGATTTCTTTTGATTTAAAATACAGTTAATATTCTACAATTTTTAACATTGTAAACAACACATCATTTATTTACTTTGTTGTACTGAAGGAAAACTTTCGTTTTTATATGATGTGTCAAAGGTTTGATGAATACTGTTTTCCCGCCAAATTATAAAGTTATTTCAAAATAATCGGTCCAACAAAAGGAAATTATACAATGTAAATTAAATTTTCTTTATTACTACAAACTTAAAATTGATATCCAGAGACAGGCCAGATTGGTATGAACATGTTTATTTTTTCATGTTTCTTGTTCATTGCTCTTGTTTTATCCTAATATTTTTTCATGGTTTAGATGAAATGATGATCATTAAAATCTTTATTTTATACCTTCTCTCTCCGCAACCTACCTACCTACCAGGTTACCTTTAGTTATAAAATATCGGTTCGACAACGGATCAATCAATTTAAGCTTTTTTTTAGTTCTACTCATAGAACATTAGGAGAACGAGAAATATTGGAAAATGAATAAATATACTGAAAAAAAAAAAAAATATACTGACGATTTGAATGGGTATGTTGATGCTATAAGATGCTTAAATTTTGCGAGTTTTCAACAGTTATTCCCACGATTCTAACTTCTCTTCTTATCCGGCATCATAACCGCCGAGCAGTCCTGGCCTGCAATAGAGCAATATCCCTCAACCATATCCCTCAACCATACGTTAAAATAATGATAAAAACAATTTGCGATTGCGAAACAAGAATTTCACGCCTTACCGCTACTCGAATGAGTCAGACGACCAAACGACGAGCGACAACGACAAGTTATTGCTTATTTTATTTACTATTATTAGAATTGTCAGAGCCGATTTAAGGTTCAACTCCAACAAAAGTTTTGAATCAAGGTGACGCACTATCAGGGTTCGAGCTGACATCTTTCACGAAGAAACCGATTAATCGTTGCAGCAAGATGGAGCCGACGAGGAAGGAAGAGCCGACGAGGAAGGAAGAGCCGACGATGAGTTAAAAAGACACGTGCCCTATGCAATCGATTCGTTCGCTGCTTTTCCACGTGAATTCCATTCCTAACCGCCCAAACTATCTTTAACTATCTATATCTATTTTCCTGCCCAAACTATCTATATATAAACTATTCATTTAGCAAAATATTGATTGAATTTGCTTATGAAGGAATCTTATATTATAAACTTTATTAAAGCGCGCTTCGGATGCGCTAGTATTAGTAACTCTAACACCTTTATTTTTGAAGTTAATTCAGTTTAGTTTAAATTTTTTCTTTAGAAGATAATTACTATCAGTAATTTTGGAATCATTGAAGATGCATCTTGTTTACATAAAGGACAAATTTAAATAAATTAAATTTACAAAGCATGTAATTGTATTTAAATTAATCGATTACAAAGTTATTTAAATTGACTACATAGATTTGTGTCAGTGCTATCTTCTTACTATCCTAAGCAAACTAACCTTTACGATCCTTCTTACTAGTTCTAATCAAACAACAAGTGCTTAAGAATTATGCTTTTTTGTTCTATGTTATTTTTGTTCTAAGCTTTTAAAGAAAATAACTTGCGATTTGTAAAAACATATTACCCTTCACACATATTAACATATTACCCTACTGTTGTCAGCCGAGTTAGCCCGGGATGAAGCTATCCTGTAAAGGATGAAATGCCACATGTTTCTTAAGTTAATCTTGTTAAGTTAGATTAAGTTAACTGTTAAATAAATTTAATAAATATGGTCCGGTACGTTCTTATAAGATTGAAAAAAAAAACAAAGTGAACTCAACGGTTTTTTTTAATAAGCTGCAGTTGTAAGTTATCTTTGAACCTATAGTTCCTTGCGTAAAACAACAGCGTTTTTGAAGAATCCCCAATTATAATAATTAAAAAAAAAAGTTTTTAAACTATTCATGCTCTATGATATGTTAAAAATCAGTTCAGACGATTGCGTATGGTTGCGCAGACTGGTTGTTGTGGTACTGATTGTGCTTTTATATTCTGACTTGTTTTTGTGTTTTTTGCGCAACAAAAAAAACGTATCTGGGGCGCCACACGATGCATAACATATAACACAACATAACAAAATTTGACACTTAATCGGTAAACATGTGTGAATATAATAAAAATTTATAGTTAAAATTAAAAAAAACTTCACAAATAAGAACTTCCATTATCGTTACGTTTGTAAACAAACGCTCGTAGTTACGTGTTATGTGATGTGTTTTACAGGGTCCGCAGAGCCACAAAGCTTTTGACACATGCTTA